>NC_092037.1:40314051-40408055 GCF_003086295.3 Arachis hypogaea
TCACAGTTGTATTATTTAATGGAGATAAAAGTATCTTAGCAAAACATATAAACCAAAACATAGCCCCGAGAACAAAGGATCTTCGCAATATAGAAGTCTCCAGCATGCCTCAGCGGGAAACCTCACGTCCTGCATCTGAAAAACCACAAAATCTGCATGGATGAGAACCAGAGGTCCCCAGCATGGTAACAACTTCCACATATATAATACATAATAATGGAGGAAAGCCAAAGGCAATCCTAGAACTTCCTCCAGATAATATCAAAGCTTATAAACAGGCTAAACCATAAAGGGCATCTGACTAAAGATTCTTCAGTCTAACTAATACTTCCCTTTCCAATTCCTTCAGACCTCCCAACCACCAGCAGGAGTATAATGTAGCAAACACAGTTATATCAAGCAAGAAATATACAATTAGGAACAAGTAAGGCTTTTAGACAATTAGCAAGTAATATGCAGTCAAATAGGCAATCTCAAACAATTCATATAGTATGCATATGATGAATGCCTGTCCCTAGTGGCTGATGATATCATCTGTCGGTTATAGAGCCAACCCGACAAGTCCTGGCAGTTAACCATTGGACTGTCCCTCTGTCGTGTCTCCCCAACTTGAGTCATGCTCATCATAACTTGATCATAATCATGATCCATATCCATCACCCTCACTGGTGAATATTTATCCATCACCATCACTGGTGAATATTTATCCATCACCATCACTGGTGAATATTTTTGGGGGTGAGCTCGTCCAGGAATTTCACAGTGCCCGGCCACCCTGACGACATAGGGTCAAAAGAGCTTCAAGTCTCGACCTGGAGCACATGGTGGCTAGCCACTGCTTTCTCCCAGGGAAACTCTCATCTCTGATAATGGAAGTGCAACATTCACAATTCATTCAACAGCATATATATGCATTTATACATAGCCATAATCATGGCTCCGCCGTAACACGGCAATAATCCAGCCATCCGGCTCACGGTTAAATCCATAACCAGCCGTTTCATTAACAATTACAGCCTTTCGGCCTATGGCATAACAAGCACTTCCACCACCATCCTCCGCATCTCACATAATCATGCTTGAGCCTCATTGATCATTCATTTCCCCCCTGCTTCACTCGCAAGTTACCACATTCACTAGTCTTTCTTCTTTAGCTAGACATATCATAATGATTTAAGACATAAGTGGTGAGATCGGAGGCTTAGAAGTATGAAATTTGGCTTTTAAAACTCAAAAATCAACTTTGGGATGAAAACAGGGCCACGCGTACGCGCACTCCACGCGCACGCGTGGATGGCCTCAAAAACTCATCGACGCGTAAGCGTCATGCACGCTAACACGAGGATTGAAAAATAGCCAAACGACGCGCACGCATCAACCACGCGTACGCATGGGTACTCTCGTGCCCCAGGCACAAAACTGGCACAGTTCTGGCATAACTCTCTGGAAAATGGCTGGGCATTGGGTGCAGCACATTGGCACGCCGGCGCACATCACGCGCACGCGTGGATGGCGCTTTCGAGAAGAACGGCGCGTTCGCGCCAAGTGCGCCTACGCGCGGGGGATCATTCTGCTAAAAATTTTTCTAAGTTAAAAGCTGCAGAATTCACAGTTTCAACCCCCAATCTTCCGACGAACATAACTTCCTCATTTTAAATCGTTTTTCACCCGTTCTTCGAACGGCAGGGACATCCCGGATCCAATTTCATTTCTAAACAGATTTGGTACAAAACAGAGATCCGTAGTCCAAGTTATGTCCCGTCAAAGTATGCCCAAAAACCATGTTTTTCATACAAAACCACAACATGCCATTTTCAAAACAAGCCATATTCAACTCTTTTCAAAATCAATCAAAACATGCCATTTTCATCCCTTTTCTTTGAAATCAATCAAAATATATCAATTTCAACATCAAGCCTCCTCAACTCACACATTGACACTTTACCACAATATACAAAATCACTATCTCATCATTTTAACCCACTTCACCCAAGTGGCTCAAACTCAAGCATATTGACATATCATATACTCTTCCTCATGCCAATTCTCAACAACACCAATTCCAATAAATCATCATTGTACACAATCAATATCATACTCACCATCAATATGGTTCAACCTACAATTCAACCATAACCAATCATCAAGCATATATCATAACATGCATATTTCTCATACATCATACCACCAAGGCATCAATAATCAACATCACATATATGACCACATCATATATCTCAATCATTCAACAACATCAACCATTCAATGCCTATCTTAGGGCCTCTAGCCTAAGTATTTCCTACCACATTACATATTAGATACGGGAAACCGAAACCATACCTTAGCCGATTTTCCAAGCTCAACCGGAGCACTTCCAAACCACTTATCCACAAGCTCTCAAGGCCTCAATACCTCCAAGAACAGATTTTTCACCACCAAATCCCTTTTTCAAGCTTTTCAAAATCACCAATCAAGCTCCAATATTCACATATACACAACCTAAGCCACAATCATCATACCCATACACAACATCTCAATACCCAAACATCATAGAACAACAAAATTACACTAGGGTTGAGAATCTTACCATACTCAAGGTCCAAGGAGACAAGATTAACCTTCTCCTTCAAGAGAGTTGGGTCCTATAACATCAAAGAGCCCAAAATCTCAACATTTTTGCTCATAAAACTCGAAAATAAGGCTGGAATTTCGAAGAGCAAAACGTGGCTTATCTCAAGATTAATTGTATGTGTTTTGTAGAGCTCTCCGCGGTGAACACGTGGCCGCAAACGGTGCGGCAATCGGAGCTCTAGATCAAAAATTATGGTGGTTTGAAGATCAAGTGAGAGAAAGAACTTGAAAGAGTGTTCTTCCCTCCATGGCCTCCATTTTCAGCATGTGAGTGTGTTTAGTGAGGAGAGAGAATGCTGAAAACTAGGGTTTTGGTCTAGTTATGTTGGGCCAAGGGCCCACTTTGGGTCCGGTTGGCCCGGTTTGGCCCGTTCGGTCCAATCTTGGTCCGATTTCTATAAAATTAGTACTGAAATTCTTGTCTCAGTCTCCTCTATCACATTTAGCCATAAAAATCACATTTCGGGCTTTCAAGAATAAATTCTCATTTATGGGTTAATTAGCCGTTAATTAACCGGGTTTTACATTCTACCCACCTAATTGGGAATTTTGCCCACAAAATTCAAATGCAATTACCTGAGAATAAATGCGGATAATCCGTTCGCATCTCCGACTAGAGTTCCCAAGTGTTTTCCTCAACACCGCCTCGACTCCATGACACTTTGACTAATGAAACCTCTTTTCCACGCAACCGTTTGATACTAGTATCATCGATTCTGACCGGAGCCACTGGAAGCATCAAATCTTCCCTTAACTGAACCGACTCAGGTTCCAACACATGGCTAGCATCAGGAGTGTACTTCCGAAGCTGCGACACGTGAAACACGTCGTGCAGATTCGAAAGATGAGGTGGTAGAGCCATCTGATACGCCACCGGCCCAATCCTCTCCAGGATCTGAAATGGACCAATGTATCGAGGATTCAACTTCTTTGCCTTAATCGCCCTACCTACTCCCGTGGTCGAAGTAACCTTAAGGAAAACATGGTCTCCTTCCTCAAATTCTAAGGGCTTCCACCTCTGATCGGCATAATTCTTTTGACGACTCTGCGCCGTAAGCATCCTATCACGGATTTTCTTGACTTGTTCAGTAGTCTCAACTATCATTTCCGGCCCCAACAAGCTTTTCTCTCCAGCTTCATACCAACATAGCGGAGATTGACATTTCCTCCCATACAAGGCCTCATACGGAGCCATTCCGATGCTCGCATGATAACTATTATTGTATGCAAACTCCACCAATGGCATATACCGATCCCAACTCACCGGTTAGTCCAAAACACAAGCTCTCAACATATCTTCTAGTGTTTGGATCGTCCTCTCAGATTGACCATCTGTTTGAGGATGGTAAGCCGTGCTCAAGCTTAATCGGGTTCCAAAAGCTTTCTGAAATGCACCCCAAAACCTTGAAGTGAAACGAGGATCTCTATTAGAGATTATAGTAGCAGGTACACCATGAAGTCTCACAATCTCCTTTATGTATAATCATGCTAACTCCTCAAGGGTGTAAGTCATCCGAATGGGTAAAAAGTGAGCTGACTTCGTCAGTCGGTCCACAATCACCCAGATAGCATCAAAACCAGCCCTAGTCCTTGGCAATCCTGACACAAAGTCCATTGCAATACTTTTCCACTTCCATTGTGGAATCTCTAAAGGTTGCAACATCCCGGAAGGTCTTTGATGTTCAATCTTTACCTTTTGACAAGTTAAGCACTTTGAAACATATTCCGCCACATCATTCTTCATACCCGGCCACCAGAACATTGCCTTTAAATCATGATACATCTTAGTACTTCCCAGGTGAATGGAGAATCCGCTTTTGTGTGCCTCCTTTAAAATATCTTGCCTCAAAGTGCCAACATCCGGCATAATGATCCTACCCTTGAGTCTCCATAAGCCATCTTTTTCTTCCGACACTCTCCATTGTTTTCCTTGTTCAATAGCCGGTAACACCTTCCATAACGCTTCATCATTTTGATGAGCCTTTAGGAGTTTGGACTTAAAATCACTTGAGATCTCTAATCGGCTCAAACACAAAGTTCCGGATACTTCTCGAGCACCAATTTTCAGACTCTCAAATCCCTTGAGCAACTTCTCCTCTTAAAGCATCATCCAAGCCACATATAATGACTTCCGACTCAACGCATCTGCCACTATGTTCTCCTTTCTCGGATGGTAATGCAACTCAAAGTCGTAGTCCTTCAACAATTCCATCCACCTTCTCTGCCTCATATTAAGCTCTTTCTGATCAAAGAGATATTTCAAACTCTTGTGATCGGAGAAGACTTGGAATTTAACCCCATAGAGATAATGCCTCCACACCTTCAAGGCAAACACAACTGCAGCGAGTTCCAAATCGTGCGTAGGCTATAACTAACTTCATGAGGTCTCAACTGTCGTGAGGCATACGCCACCACATTATGATGCTGCATCAGCACGCACCCTAGACCCTTCAATGAGGCATCACAATACACCTCAAATGGCTCGTTCGGCTCAGGTAACACTAACACAGGTGCAGTGGTCCACTTTTTCTTCAATGTCTGAAAGCTCTCCTCGCACTCAATAGTCCAAACAAACGGAGTGTCTTTGCGGGTTAACTTTGTCATTGGCAAAGCTATCTGTGAAAAGCCCTTGATAAACCTTCGGTAATAGCCAGCTAAACCCAGAAAACTCCTTATCTCTGTTACGGTGGTTGGTTGCTTCCAATCCATCACAACCTCCACCTTAGTTGGATCTACGGCTATTCCCTTCTTACTCACCACATGGCCCAAAAACTTCACCTCACTCTTCCAAAACTCACACTTCGATAGTTTTGCATAGAGTTTCTTCTCCTTTAGAATCTGCAACACGGTCCTCAAGTGTTCCGCATGCTCTTCTTCAGTCTTGGAGTAAATCAGTATGTCATCAATGAAGACAACAACGAATTTATCCAGAAACGGACGAAAAACTCTATTCATGTAATCCATGAATACCGCAGGAGCGTTCGTCAACCCAAAGGACATTACAGTGTACTCGTAATGACCATAACGAGTCCTGAAAGCGGTCTTAGGGATATCCTCACCCCTCACCCTTATCTGGTGATAACCGGATCGCAAATCGATCTTGGAGAAAACTCCAGCTCCTTGTAACTGATCCATGAGATCATCAATTCTCGGCAATGGGTACTTATTCTTTATTGTGACCTTGTTTAGCTGCCTGTAATCCACACAGAGCCGCATACTCCCATCCTTCTTCTTTACCAGTAACACTGGAGCACCCCACGGAGAGACACTTGGTCTTATAAAATTCTTTCCCAACAAATCCTCTAACTGAGACTTTAGCTCGTTCATCTCTAACGGTGACATCCTATAAGGAGCACTTGAGATTGGTCCCGCCCCGGGTACCAACTCAATAGCAAACTCAACCTCTCGGTTAGGTGGAAACTCATCAATATCATCAGGAAACACTTCCGGAAACTCATACACAACCGAAATCTGCTCCAACCTTTGATCATCACCCGAAACACCCGCGGCTAACAACAGGATACCCTGACATTCGATTCCAGAACAGTTCACCATCATCGAATTCAAGTAATAATTATTTACCACGACCGGCCCTTCTGTATCTTCTGGCATAAAGTACACTAACTTTGTAGAACAATCAAGCAGGACATGGTTCTTAGATAACCAGTCCAATCCCAAGATAAGATCAAGACCAATCATCGGTAAGCAAACTAAATTATGAACAAAATCACGCTGCTTGAACCTAAAGGAAACTTTCGGGCATCCTAGCCTAGTTACCATGGCTTCATGGGTAGCATTATACACTCTTAGATCATAACCTAAGGTTACGATCTTCAATCCTAACTCATGGGCTTTCTCAAATGTAATGAATGAATGCGATGCTCCCGAATCAAATAAAGCATTTAAAGTTTGACCAGCCATTTCACAGTTACCTCTAATGAGTGTCTCAGATCCCTCAGCTCCTACAGCTGAAGTGGTGAACACCCGACCAGTCTGTTGTGCTTTCCCAGCACCTTGTTTCTGCTTCTCAGGACAATTTGTGGCTTTATGCCTCGCCTTTCCACAACTGTAGCACAAACCCCATCCAACCTTGCATGGTGCTCCCGGATGGTGACTTCCACACCTAGTACAAGCTTGATCATTCTGAGGCTGCTTCCCATACCTTTTTCCTTGGGAGTTGTTGTTGTTGGGCCTCTTGAAAGAGCTTCCCCTCTTAAAAGACGGACCTCTAGGTGCAAAGCTCTTCCCTCGGTTCTGTAGGAATGATCCTTTGTGACTCCCTTTCTCAGCAGTTGCCCTTTTCACACACTCTTCAGCAACCCTACACTTGTTCACTAATTCGGAGAAAGTCCTAATCTCCATTGGTCCCACTGAACTAAAAATATCACTCCGGAGTCCTCCTTCATACTTAACACACTTCCATTCCTCATATTCCACCGGAGTCCCTTGGCACATACGAGAGAACCTGAACAGCTCCTCAAACTTGTCAGTATACTTTGATATGGACATAGTACCCTGCTTCAGCTGTAACAATTCAAGTTCCTTAGCCGTCCTAGCAGAAGTCGGAAAGTACTTCTTATAGAACTCCTCTTGGAAGACATTCCAGGTGATATAGTCATCACCCTGCTGCAGAAGACGTCGGATACCTTGCCACCAATGCGACGCTTCACCTGTGAGCATATAGGTAGCAAACTCGACACGCTGTCCTTCAGGTACCACTTGTGCTTGCAGTGTTCGCTCTATAGCCTGAAACCATGTATCAGCCTCAGTCGGACTAGCAGTTCCCTTGAACTTAGGTGGATTAACCTTCAAAAAGTTTACCAGTGTCATCGGGCCCTGAACTCCACCTCCATCATTACCATGGTTGTTCATCTGTTGACCAAGAGCCGCAGTAGTGGCTTGATAGCAGCAGCCATGTTCTCCAACGCAGTCATAAAGTTCACCGGGTCATTAGGGTTATTCTCCGATGCACGAGCATTCGTACGACCTCTCACACTACCTCTACCGCGTCCACGAGGCGCCATCTGGTTCCTATACACACCAAACAATCGATATTAAGTTGATCAGTCTCAATATCGGGAGTCTAGTGCTTCAAAGTCCCAAATGCATGCTCATGAACATTTATGCCAATTATATCAAGCAGATATACTAATAGCACATAACACACATACAGAGAATGCACAGAAGCATAGTCAGTCCATCCCTCAGGCTCTACAGGAACGAACTGCTCTGATACCATAATGTAACACCCTACCATACAGAGTCTTATGCTTAAGTCATAATTCAGAGATGGCAAGGTATTACGACCTCTAAAATAAAAATTTAGTATGTATAGTAGTATGAATGATTGATTATAACTAGGAGCCTTTGTAGAAAAAGGGGTAAACAAAAATCGCAACTTGAAAGCGCAACGCTCCGATCGGTAACGTAACGAACAAGGATAACCAACGCGTGATTATATATATACAAAGGAGTGTCAAAAATAGGAATATCAAGACTCAAAATCCGGCTGCGAAGATAACCGGTCCGAGCATAGCAATATATATATATGATAAAAATAAGGAAAACCCCAAAGGAAATCCAAAGGGACACAAATACATAAAACCTATTCTCCAAAATCTCCCATAAGAGGAGTCATCACAGTTGTATTATTTAATGGAGATAAAAGTATCTAAGCAAAACATATAAACCAAAACATAGCCCTAAGAACAAAGGATCTTCACAATATAGAAGTCTCCAGCATGCCTCAGCGGGAAACCTCACGTCCTGCATCTGAAAAACTACAAAATCCGCATGGGTGAGAACCAGAGGTCCCCAGCATGGTAACAGCTTCCACATATATAATACATAATAATGGAGAAAAGCCAAAGGCAATCCTAGAACTTCCTCCAGATAATATCAAAGCTTATAAACAGGCTAAACCATAAAGGGCATCTGACTAAAGATTCTTCCGTCTAACTAATACTTTCCTTTCCAATTCCTTCAGACCTCCCAACCACCAGCAGGAGTATAATGTAGCAAACACAGTTATATCAAGCAAGAAATATACAATTAGGAACAAGTAAGGCTTTTAGACAATTAGCAAGTAATATGCAGTCAAATAGGCAATCTCAAACAATTCATATAGTATGCATATGATGAATGCCTGTCCCTAGTGGCTGATGATATCATCTGTCGGTTATAGAGCCAACCCGACAAGTCCTGGCAGTTAACCATTGGACTGTCCCTCTGTCGTGTCTCCCCAACTTGAGTCATGCTCATTATAACTTGATCATAATCATGATCCATATCCATCACCCTCACTGGTGAATATTTATCCATCACCATCACTGGTGAATATTTATCCATCACCATCACTAGTGAATATTTTTGGGGGTGAGCTCGTCCGGGAATTTCACAGTGCCCGGCCACCCTGACGACATAGGGTCAAAAGAGCTTCAAGTCTCGACCTGGAGCATATGGTGGCTAGCCACTGCTTTCTCCCAGGGAAACTCTCATCTCCGATAATGGAAGTGCAACATTCACAATTTATTCAACAGCATATATATGAATTTATACATAGCCATAATCATGGCTCCGCCGTAACACGACAATAATCCAGCCATCTAGCTCACGGTTAAATCCATAACCAGCCGTTTCATTAACAATTACAGCCTTTCGGCCTATGGCATAACAAGCACTTCCACCACCATCCTCCGCATCTCACATAATCATGCTTGATCCTCACTGATCATTCATTTTCCCCTTGCTTCACTCGCAAGTTACCACATTCACTAGTCTTTCTTCTTTAGCTAGACATATCATAATGATTTCAGACATAAGTGGTGAGATCGGAGGCTTAGAAGTATGAAATTTGGCTTTTAAAACTCAAAAATCAACTTTGGGATGAAAATAGGGCCACGCGTACGCGCACTCCAC
This sequence comes from Arachis hypogaea, assembly GCF_003086295.3. Lineage (NCBI taxonomy): Eukaryota > Viridiplantae > Streptophyta > Magnoliopsida > Fabales > Fabaceae > Arachis > Arachis hypogaea. The sequence continues at coordinate 40,323,598 of NC_092037.1, forward strand.
GCGCACGCGTGGATGGCCTCAAAAACTCATCGACGTGTAAGCGTCATGCACGCTAACGCGTGGATTGAAAAATAGCCAAACGACGCGCACGCGTGGGTACTCTCGTGCCCCAGGCACAAAACTGGTGCAGTTCTGGCATAACTCTCTGGAAAATGGCTGGGGATTGGGTGCAGCACATCGGCGCGCCCGCGCACATCACGCGCACGCGTGGATGGCGCTTTCGAGAAGAACGGCGCGTACGCGCCAAGTGCGCCTACGCGCGGGGGATCATTCTGCTAAAAATTTTTCTAAGTTAAAAGCTGCAGAATTCACAATTTCAACCCCCAATCTTCCGACGGACATAACTTCCTCATTTTAAATCGTTTTTCACCCGTTCTTCAAACAGCAGGGACATCCCGAATCCAATTTCATTTCTAAATAGATTTGGTACAAAACAGAGATCCGTAGTCCAAGTTATGTCCCATCAACGTATGCCCAAAAACCATGTTTTTCATACAAAACCACAACATGCCATTTTCAAAACAAGCCATATTCAACTCTTTTCAAAATCAATCAAAACATGCCATTTTCATCCCTTTTCTTTGAAATCAATCAAAATATATCAATTTCAATATCAAGCCTCCTCAACTCACACATTGACACTTTACCACAATATACAAAATCACTATCTCATCATTTTAACCCACTTCACCCAAGTGGCTCAAACTCAAGCATATTGACATATCATATACTCTTCCTCATGCCAATTCTCGACAACACCAATTCCAATAAATCATCATTGTACACAATCAATATCATACTCACCATCAACATGGTTCAACCCACAATTCAACCATAACCAATTATCAAGCATATATCACAACATGCATATTTCTCATACATTATACCATCAAGGCATCATTAATCATCATCACATATATGACCACATCATATATATCAATAATTCAACAACATCAACAATTCAATGCCTATCTTAGGGCCTCTAGCCTAAGTATTTCCTACCACATTACATATTAGATACGGGAAACCGAAAACATACCTTAGTCGATTTCCCAAGCTCAACCGGAGCACTTCCAAATCACTTATCCACAAGCTCTCAAGGCCTCAACACCTCCAAGAGCATATTTTTCACCATCAAATCCCTTTTTCAGGCTTTTCAAAATCACCAATCAAGCTCCAATATTCACATATACACAACCTAAGCCACAATCATCATACTCATACACAACATCTCAATACCCAAACATCATAGAACAACAAATTACACTAGGGTTGAGAATCTTACCACACCCAAGGTCCAAGGAGACAAGATTAACCTTCTCCTTCAAGAGAGTTGGGTCCTATAACATCAAAGAGCCCAAAATCTCAACATTTTTGCTCATAAAACTCGAAAACAAGGCTGGAATTTCAAAGAGCAAAACGTGGCTTACTGGTGGACGAAATTGTGATTCCTATTTTCTTGTAATTGGATTTTAGAAATTGGCACTAGTGGACACAACTCCGTTCAACTAACCAGCAAGTGTATTGGGTCGTCCAAGTAATAAACCTTACGTGAGTAAGGGTCGAATCCACAGAGATTGTTGGTATGAAGCAAGCTATGGTCACCTTGCAAATCTCAGTTAGGCAGATTAAAAATGGTTTATGGGTTTTTGAATAATAAAAAGAAGAAATAATAAAAGGGATAGAACACTTATGCAGATTTATTGGTGGGAATTTCAGATAAGCGGATGGAGATGCTGTAGAGCTCTTGGACGCCTGTTCTCCTACTCCTTCTACTCAGTCCTTCTTACTCCTTTCCATGGCAAGCTTTGTATAGGGGTTCACCATCAACTGTGGCTACTTTCATTCCTCACGGGGAAATATCCTGTGCGGCTGTCACTCGCACAGCTAACCAGTCTGGAGGCATCACCCATGGCTGATGGCTACATCCCATCCTCGCAGTGAAAACTATGCTAACGCACTCTGTCACAGTACGGCTAATCACCGGTTGGTTCCCGCTCCTACTGGAATAGAATCCCTCTTTTGCGTCTGTCACTAACGCCCAGCAGGTTAAAGTTTGAAGCACGTCATGGTCATTCATTACCGGAATCCTACTCGGAACACCACAGACAAGGTTGGACTTTCCGGATTCCCAGGATCCTACTCGGAATACCACAGACAAGGTGAGACTTTCCGGACCCTCATAAATGCCGCCATCTATCTAGCTTATACCACGAAGATTCTGTTGGGGAATCTAAGAGATACACATTCAAGCTCTGTTGCATGTAGAACGGACATGGTTGTCAATCACGCGCATTCATAAGTGAGAATGATAATGAGGGTAATCTGACTCATAACATTCATCATGTTCTTGGGTACGAATGAATATCTTGGAATAAGAATAAGAGAGATTTGAATAAAAGAAGATAGAATTTCATTAATACTTGAGGTACAGCAGAGCTCCACACCCTTAATCTATGGTGTGCAGAAACTCCACCGTTGAAAATACATAAGCAAAGAGTTCAGGCATGGCCGAATGGCCAGCCTCCCTAACGTGATCAATGATCCCCTAAGATGAAGAATAAAACAAAACTGAGATCAAAGATGTCTAATACAATAGATAAATGTCCTATATATACTAGACTAGCTACTAGGGTTTACATGAGTAAGTAATTGATGCATAAATCCACTTCCGGGGCCCACTTGGTGTATGCTTGGGCTGAGCTTGATCATTCCACGAGCTAAGGCATTTCTTGGTGTCAAACTCCAGGTTATGACGTGTTTTGGGCGTTCAACTCCGGATCATGACGTTTTTCTGGCGTTTAACTCCAGACAGCAGCGTGTACTTGGCGTTTAACGCCAAGTTACGTCGTCAATCTTCAAATAAAGTATGGACTATTATATATTGCTGGAAAGCCCTGGATGTCTACTTTCCAACGCCGTTGAGAGCGCGCCAATTGGAGTTCTGTAGCTCCAGAAAATCCATTTCGAGTGCAGGGAGGTCAGATTCCAACAGCATCAGTAGTCCTTTTGTCAGCCTTCTTCAGAGTTTTGCTCAAATCCCTCAATTTCAGTCAGAATTTACCTGAAATCACAGAAAAACACACAAACTCATAGTAAAGTCCAGAAATGTGAATTTAACATAAAAACTAATGAAAACATCCCTAAAAGTAGCTTAAACCTACTAAAAACTATATGAAAACAATGCCAAAAAGCGTATAAATTATCCGCTCATCACAACACCAAACTTAAATTGTTGCTTGTCCCCAAGCAACTGAAAATCAAATAGGATAAAAAGAAGAGAATATACTATAAATTCCAAAATATCAATGAATATTAATTTAATTACATGAGCGGGACTTGTAGCTTTTTGCTTCTGAACAGTTTTGGCATCTCACTTTTTCCTTTGAAGTTTAGAGTGATTGGCTTCTCTAGGAACTTAGAATTTCAGATAGTGTTATTGACTTTCCTAGTTAGGCATGTTGATTCTTGAACACAGCTACTTTATGAGTCTTGGCTGTGGCCCTAAGCACTTTGTCTTCCAGTATTACCACCGGATACACAAATGCCACAGACACATAACTGGGTGAACCTTTTCAGATTGTGACTTAGCTTTGCTAAAGTCCCCAGTTAGTGGTGTCCAGAGCTCTTAAGCACACTCTTTAGCTTTGGATCACGACTTTAACCATTCAGTCTCAAGCTTTTCACTTGGACCTTCATGACACAAGCACATGGTTAGGGACAGCTTGTTTTAGCCGCTTAGGCCTGGATTTTTAATTTCCTTGGGCCCTCCTATCCATTAATGCTCAAAGCCTTGGATCTTTGCTAAAATTTTCGCCACTTTTTTTTTTTTTTGCTGCTTTTTCTTGCTTCAAGAATCAATTTCATGATGTTTTTCAGATCATCAATAACATTTCTCTTTGTTCATCATTCTTTCAAGAGCCAACAATTTTAACACTCATAAACAACAAGATCAAAAATATGCACTGTTCATTCATTCATTCAGAAAACAAAAATTATTGCCACCACATCAATATAATTAAATTAAATTCACTAATAATTTCGAAAATTATGTACTTCTTGTTCTTTTGAATTAAAACATTTTTCTTTTAAGAGAGGTGAAAGACTAATGGAATTTATTCATAGCTTTAAGGCATGGTTACACACTAATGATCATGAAGTAGAGACACAAAAACATAGATAAACATAACACTTAAAAACCGAAAACAGAAAGAAAATAAAGATCAAGGAATGAATCCACCTTTAGTGGCGTCTTCTTCTTGAAGGACCAATGATGTTCTTCAACTCTTCTATGTCCCTTCCTTGCCTTTGTTGCTCCTCCCTCATAGCTCTTTGATCTTCTCTTATTTCTTGGAGAGTGAGGGCGTGTTCATGGTGTTCCACCCTTAGTTGTTCCACATTATGGCTCAAGTCTTCCAAAGAGGTACTAAGTTGCTCCCAATAGTTGTTAGGGGGAAAGTGCATTCCATGAGGCATTTGTTGATGAACTTCCTCATGTTCTCCTTGGGGGCCGTGAGGAACTTCCCTTGTTTGCTCCATCCTCTTCTTTGTGATGGGCTTGTCTTCTTCAATGGAGACATCTCCATCTATGATAACTCCAGCTGAGTAGCATAAATGGCATATAAGGTGGGAGAAGGCTAGCCGTGCCATGTATGAAGGCTTGTCAGCTATTTTGTAGAGTTCATTAGAGATGACTTCATGAACCTCTACTTCCTCTCCAATCATGATGCTATGAATCATGATGGCCCGATCCATAGTAACTTCAGATCGGTTGCTTGTAGGGATGATGGATCTTTGGATGAACTCCAACCATCCTCTAGCTACAGGCTTGAGGTCCAGTCTTCTTAGTTGGACCGGTTTGCCTTTGGAGTCTACTCTCCATTGGGCGCCTTCCACACAAATGTCCATTAGGACTTGGTCCAACCTTTGATTAAAGTTGACCCTTCTTGTGTAGGGGCGTTCATCACCTTGCATCATGGGTAGATGAAACGCCAACCTTACATTTTCCGGACTGAAATCTAAGTATTTCCCCCGAACCATTGTGATATAGTTCTTTGGATTCGGGTTCATACTTTGATCATGGTTCCTAGTGATCCATGCATTAGCATAGAACTCTTGAACCATCAATATTCCGACTTGTTGCATGGGGTTGGTTATGACTTCCCACCCTCTTCTTTGAATTTCATGTCGGATTTCCGGATACTCATTCTTTTTGAGCTTGAAAGGGACCTCGGGGATCACCTTCTTCTTTGCCACAACATCATAGAAGTGGTCTTGGTGGCTCTTGGAGATGAATCTCTCCTTTTCCCATGACTCGGAAGTGGAAGCTCTTGCCTTCCCTTTTCCTTTTCTTGAGGAAACTCCGGTCTTGGGTGCCATTGATGGTGAATGAAAAATAAAAAGCTTAGGCTTTTTACCACACCAAACTTAAAATTTGCTCGTCCTCGAGCAAAAAAAGAAAAGAAGAGTAGAAGAAGAAGAAGAAAATTTTGGTAGAGAAGGAGAGGAGGGGGTTCGGCTAAATGAGAGAAGAAGAGGTTGTGTTGTGTGAAAATGAAGAAGAAAGGAGAGGTATTTATAGGGAGGGGGGAGGGTTAGGTTTCGGCCATTTTGGGTGGGAATGGGTGGGAAATTGAATTTGAATTTTATAGAGGTAGGTGGGGTTTATGGGGAAGAGGAGGTTGATGTGAATGGTGAATGGGGTAATTGGGAAAAGGAATTGAGGTGATTGATGAAGAAGATTGGGAATTGTGACATGGAGAAATCAAATCACAAAAGTAGGATTAGAAGGTAAGATGGGAAGATGGTAGGTGGGGATCCTGTGGGGTCCACAGATCCTGAGGTGGGGATCCTGTGGGGTCCACAGATCCTGAGGTGAAAAGAAATACCATTCCTTCACCCTATAGGCGTGTAAATTGCCTTCATGCATCATTCTGGCGTTCAAACGCCCATTGGTGCATGTTCTGGGCGTTAAACGCCCATGTGATGCTTGTTTCTGGCGTTGAATGCCAGTTTCAAGCTTGTTTCTGGCGTTCAGCGCCAGATTGTCCTCTGTGTGCGCATCCTGGCGTTAAACGCCAGGATGTAGCCTGTTTTGGGCGTTCAGCGCCAGAAAGATGCTCTGTTCTGGCGTTGAACGCCAGCCAGATGCATCTTCTGGGCGTTGAACGCCAGCCCGTGCGTCCTCCAGGGTGAAAAATTTTTTTCTTCTGTTTTTGACTCTGTTTTTAATTTTTTTTGATTTTTTCGTGACTCCTCATGATCATGTACCTAATTAAACACAAAAATAACAAAGAAACAAAATAAAATAAAATTAGTTAAATAAAATTGGGTTGCCTCCCAACAAGCGCTTCTTTAATGTCAATAGCTTGACAGTGGCTCTCATGGAGCCACAAGGTGATCAGGTCAATGTTGTATAGTTGTCCACACCAAACTTAGAGTTTGGATATGGAGTTTGAACACCAAACTTAGAGTTTGGTTGTGGCCTCACAACACCAAACTTAGAGTTTGACTGTGTGAGCTCTTCTTGACCTTGAACTGAGAGAAGCTCTTCATGCTTACTCTCTTCTGTCACAGAGGGATGACCATGTGCTTGAAACACAAGGTATTCCCCATTCAATTGAAGGACTAACTCTCCTCTGTTGACATCTATCACAGCTTCTGCTGTGGCTAGGAAAGGTCTTCCTAGGATGATGCATTCATCATCTTCCTTCCTAGTATCTAGGATTATGAAATCAGCAGGGATGTAAAGGCCTTCAACCTTTACTAGAACGTCCTCCACTATTCCATAAGCTTGTCTTACTGACTTGTCTGCCAATTATAATGAGAACAAGGCAGGTTGTACCTCAATGATTCCCAGCTTCTCCATTACAGAGAGTGGCATCAGATTTATCCCTGACCCAAGATCACATAGAGCTTTCTCAAAGCTCATGGTGCCAATGGTGCAAGGTATTAAGAACTTGCCAGGATCTTGTTTCTTTTGAGGTAGAGTTTCCTGAATCCAAGTATCCAAATCACTAATGAGCAAGGGAGGTTCACTTTCCCAAGTCTCATTACCAGACAGCTTGGCATTCAGCTTCATGATAGCTCCTAAATATTGAGCAACTTGCTCACCAGTCACATCTTCATCCTCTTCAGAGGACGAATAATAGTCAGAGCTCATGAATGGCAGAAGGAGATTTAATGGAATCTCTATGGTCTCTGTATGAGCCTCAGATTTCTCAGGATCCTTAATAGGAAACTCCTTCTTGCTTGAAGGACATCCCAGGAGGTCTTCCCCACTAGGATTTTCGTCCTCCTCCTCCCTAGTGCATTCGGCCACTTTGATTAAATCAATGGCCTTGCACTCTCCTTTTGGATTCTCTTCTGTATTACTTGGGAGAATACTGGGAGGAGTTTCAATAACTTTCTTACTCAGCTGGCCTACTTGTGCCTCTAAATTCCTAATGGAGGATCTTGTTTCATTCATGAAACTGAAAGTGGCCTTTGACAGATCAGAGACTATATTGGCTAAATTAGAATTATTTTGTTCAGAGTTCTCTGTCTGTTGCTGAGAAGATGATGGATATGGCTTACTATTATTCAGCCTATTGCGTCCACCATTGTTAAAACCTTGTTGAGGTTTTTGTTGATCCTTCCATGAGAAATTTGGATGATTTCTCCATGATGAGTTATAGGTGTTTCCATAAGGTTCACCTAAGTAATTAACCTCTGCCATGGCAGGGTTCTCAGGATCATAAGCTTCTTCAGAAGCTACCTCTCTAGTACTGTTGGATGCATGTTGCAATCCATTCAGATTTTGAGAGATCATGTTGACCTGTTGAGTCAACACTTTGTTCTGAGCCAGTATGGCATTCAGAGCATCAATTTCAAGAACTCATTTCTTCTGAGGGACCCCATTATTCACAGAATTCCTCTCAGAGGTATACATGAACTGGTTGTTAGCAACCATGTCAATGAGTTCTTGAGCCTCTTCAGGTGTTTTCTTCAGGTGAATAGATCCACCTGCAGAGTGGTCCAGTGACATTTTCAAAAATTCAGAGAGACCATAATAGAATATATCTAATAGGGTCCATTCTGAAAACATGTCAAATGGACATCTCTTGGTCAGCTGCTTGTATCTTTCCCAAGCTTCATAGAGAGATTCACCATCCTTTTGTTTGAAGGTTTGAACATCCACTCTCAGCTTGCTCAGCTTTTGAGGAGGAAAGAATTTATCCAAGAAGGCAGTAACCAGCTTATCCCAGGAGTCCAGGCTATCCTTAGGTTGTGAATCTAACCATATTCTAGCTCTGTCTCTTACAGCAAAAGGGAAAAGCATGAGTCTATAGACTTCAGGATCAACTCCATTCGTCTTTACAGTCTCACAGATCTGCAAGAACTCAGTTAAGAACTGATAAGGATCTTCAGATGGAAGTCCATAAAACTTGCAGTTTTGTTGCATTAAAGCAACTAGTTGAGGCTTAAGCTCAAAGTTATTGGCTCCAATGGCAGGAATGGAGATGCTTCTTCCATCAAACTTGGACGTTGGCTTTGTGAAGTCACCAAGCATTCTCCTTGCATTATTATTATTATTATTTTCGGCTGCCATCTCCTTCTCTTGTTCGAAAATTTCTGAAAGGTTATTTCTGGATTGTTGTAATTTAGCTTCTCTTAATTTTCTCTTCAGAGTCCTTTCAGGTTCTGGATCAACTTCAACAAGAGTGCCTTTTTCCCTGTTCCTGCTCATATGAAAGAGAAGAAAACAAGAAAAGAAAAAGGAATCCTCTATGTCACAGTATAGAGATTTCCTTATGTTAGTAGAAGAAGAAAGGGGTATAAGAAAGAAGAAGGATGGATTCGGATTTTTGGATGAGGAGAGGTGAAGAGAAGTGTTAGTAATTAAATAATTAAATAGAATAAGAGAAGAGAAGAGAAATTTTCGAAAATAATTTTGAAAAAAAGTTAGTGATTTTCGAAAATTAAAGATGAGATGAGATTAAAATTAAAGTTTAAAACAAAAAGAATTTTTGAAAAAGGGAGGGAGAATTTTCGAAAATTAGAGAGGGAAAAGTAGTTAGGTGGTTTTGAAAAAGATAAGAAACAAACAAAAAGTTAGTTTGTTGATTGAAAAAGATTTGAAATCACATTTTGAAAAAGATAAGAAGATAGGAGGTTAGATAAGATATTTTGAAATCAAATTTTGAAAAAGATAAATTTTTTTTTAAAAATTACTTAACTAACAAGAACTACAAGATAAGATTCTAGAATTTAAAGATTGAACCTTTCTTAACAAGAAAGTAACAAACTTCAAATTTTTGAACCAATCATATTAATTGTTAGCTAATTTTTGAAAATATGATAAAACGATAAGAAAAAGATTTTAAAATATTTTGAAAAAGATTTTTGAAATTTTCGAAATTTATAAAAAAAAAATGAAAAAGATATGATTTTTGAAAAAGATTTTGAAAAGATAAGATTTTTTTTTAAATTGAAATTTTGACTTGACTTGTAAGAAACAACTAATTTTAAAAATTTTTGACCAAGTCAACCCAAAATTTCGAAAATTTGGAGGAAAATAAGGAAAAGATATTTTTTTTTGATTTTTTTGAATTTTTAATGAAAAACACAAAAATGACCCAAAACATGAAAATTTTGGATCAAGACACAAGATGCATGCAAGAATGCTATGAATGTCAAGATGAACACCAAGAACACTTTGAAGATCATGATGAACATCAAGAACATAATTTTGAAAAATTTTTGATGCAAAGAAAACATGCAAGACACCAAACTTAAAAATCTTTAATGCATGGAAAATATGAATGCAAAGATGCACATGAAAAACAAGAAAAGACACAAAACAAGAAATCATCAAGATCAAACAAGAAGACTTGTCAAGAACAACTTGAAGATCATGAAGAACACTATGGATGCATGAGATTTTCGAAAAAAAAATGCAAGAAAAATTTTAAAAGCATGCAATTGACACCAAACTTAAAAATTAACACAAGACTCAAACAAGAAACATAAAATATTTTTGATTTTTATGATTTTCTAATTTTTTTGGATTTTTATTTAATTAAATTCGAAAATATAGTTTGGAAAAACGAAAAAATAAAAAAGAAAAATTTTTGAAAAAGATTTTTGAAAAGAAAATTACCTAATCTGAGCAACAAGACGAACCGTCAGTTGTCCATACTCGAACAATCCCCGGCAACGGCGCCAAAAACTTGGTGGACGAAATTGTGATTCCTATTTTCTTGTAATTGGATTTTAGAAATTGGCACTAGTGGACACAACTCCGTTCAACTAACCAGCAAGTGTACTGGGTCGTCCAAGTAATAAACCTTACGTGAGTAAGGGTCGAATCCACAGAGATTGTTGGTATGAAGCAAGCTATGGTCACCTTGCAAATCTCAGTTAGGCAGATTAAAAATGGTTTATGGGTTTTCGAATAATAAAAAGAAGAAATAATAAAAGGGATAGAACACTTATGCAGATTTATTGGTGGGAATTTCAGATAAGCGGATGGAGATGCTGTAGAGCTCTTGGACGCCTGTTCTCCTACTCCTTCTACTCAGTCCTTCTTACTCCTTTCCATGGCAAGCTTTGTATAGGGGTTCACCATCAACTGTGGCTACTTTCATTCCTCACGGGGAAATATCCTGTGCGGCTGTCACTCGCACAGCTAACCAGTCTGGAGGCATCACCCATGGCTGATGGCTACATCCCATCCTCGCAGTGAAAACTATGCTAACGCACTCTGTCACAGTACGGCTAATCACCGGTTGGTTCCCGCTCCTACTGGAATAGAATCCCTCTTTTGCGTCTGTCACTAACGCCCAGCAGGTTAAAGTTTGAAGCACGTCACGGTCATTCATTACCGGAATCCTACTCGGAACACCACAGACAAGGTTGGACTTTCCGGATTCCCAGGATCCTACTCGGAATACCACAGACAAGGTGAGACTTTCTGGACCCTCATAAATGCCGCCATCTATCTAGCTTATACCACGAAGATTCTGTTGGGGAATCTAAGAGATACACATTCAAGCTCTGTTGCATGTAGAACGGACATGGTTGTCAATCACGCGCATTCATAAGTGAGAATGATAATGAGGGTAATCTGACTCATAACATTCATCATGTTCTTGGGTACGAATGAATATCTTGGAATAAGAATAAGAGAGATTTGAATAAAAGAAGATAGAATTTCATTAATACTTGAGGTACAGCAGAGCTCCACACCCTTAATCTATGGTGTGCAGAAACTCCACCGTTGAAAATACATAAGCAAAGAGTTCAGGCATGGCCGAATGGCCAGCCTCCCTAACGTGATCAATGATCCCCTAAGATGAAGAATAAAACAAAACTGAGATCAAAGATGTCTAATACAATAGATAAATGTCCTATATATACTAGACTAGCTACTAGGGTTTACATGAGTAAGTAATTGATGCATAAATCCACTTCCGGGGCCCACTTGGTGTATGCTTGGGCTGAGCTTGATCATTCCACGAGCTAAGGCATTTCTTGGTGTCAAACTCCAGGTTATGACGTGTTTTGGGCGTTCAACTCCGGATCATGACGTTTTTCTGGCGTTTAACTCCAGACAGCAGCGTGTACTTGGCGTTTAACGCCAAGTTACGTCGTCAATCTTCAAATAAAGTATGGACTATTATATATTGCTGGAAAGCCCTGGATGTCTACTTTCCAACGCCGTTGAGAGCGCGCCAATTGGAGTTCTGTAGCTCCAGAAAATCCATTTCGAGTGCAGGGAGGTCAGATTCCAACAGCATCAGTAGTCCTTTTGTCAGCCTTCTTCAGAGTTTTGCTCAAATCCCTCAATTTCAGTCAGAATTTACCTGAAATCACAGAAAAACACACAAACTCATAGTAAAGTCCAGAAATGTGAATTTAACATAAAAACTAATGAAAACATCCCTAAAAGTAGCTTAAACTTACTAAAAACTATATGAAAACAATGCCAAAAAGCGTATAAATTATCCGCTCATCACATACCTCAAGATTAATTGTATGGGTTTTATAGAGCTCTCCGCGGTGAACGCGTGGCCGCAAACGGAGCGGCAATCGGAGCTCTAGATCAAAAGTTATGGTGGTTTGAAGATCAAGTGAGAGATAGAAGGTTGAGAGAGTGTTCTTCCCCCATTCTCTCTAACTTTCAACGTGTTTTGAGTGTTGTGAGGAGAGAGAGTGCTGAAAACTAGGGTTTTGGTTTAGTTATGTTGGGCCAAGGGCCCACTTTGGGTCCGGTTGGCCCGGTTTAGCCCGTTCGGTCCAATCTTGGTCCGAATTCTATAAAATTGGTACCGAAATTCTCGTCTCAATCTCCTCTATCACATTTAGCCATAAAAATTACATTTTAGGCTTTCTAGAATAAATTCTCATTTATGGGTTAATTAGCCGTTAATTAACCGGGTTTTACATTCTACCCACCTAATTGGGAATTTTGCCCACAAAATTTAAATGCAATTACCTGAGAATAAATGCGGATAATCTGTTCGCATCTCCGACTCAAGTTCCCAAGTGTGTTCCTCAACACCGCCTTGACTCCATGCCACTTTGACTAATGAAACCTCTTTCCCACGCAACCGTTTAATACTAGTATCATCAATTCTGACTGGAGCCACTGGAAGCGTCAAATCTTCCCTTAACTGAACCGACTCAGGTTCTAACACATGGCTAGCATTAGGGGTGTACTTCCGAAGCTGCGACACGTGAAACACATCGTGCAGGTTCGAAATGGACCAATGTAACGAGGATTCAACTTCTTTGTTCTAATCGCCCTACCCACTCCCGTGGTCGGAGTAACCTTAAGGAAAACATGGTCTTGATAAACCCCATTTTGAGGGTTCATCTTGTGTCGATTTCAGGGTTTTATCAATGATTCCACACACCTTTCACATGAAAATACAAGACTTTGTGTTCCTTTCCTAATTTTGCCTCATGAATGAAAACATGCTTATTTTGCACTAAATTAGATACATTTCTAATCTTCTCTTGGTACCATTCGATGCCGTGACCTGTGTGTTAAGTGGCTTTAGGATATAGGGCAGGGATGAACCGGAAGAGAGAAGGAGAATGGGCACAAAGGAAAGGAGCATGAGAAATTGAGTTTTGGGAACTTCAGCAAGGGCGCGTGTGCGCACTTGGCGCGCCCGCGTGGATTGCGCCGCTAGAAGTCAAAGCCAGAAGCCAAGCCACGAGCCGGCATGTGTAGCGGTTGGGCCCTAATCTCCATGGGCGCGCACGCGTACGTTGCGCCTCCGCTCGCATTGCAAGATATCCCAGTGGTGCGCACGGGTGCTTTGCGCGTGCGCGCCGATGCTCGAATATGATTTTTTTAGAAGTCACGTGATCTGGGTGTGGAGACAGTTGGAGATCTCATCTTGGGGAAGTGCCTTGGCGGGAAGAGCTTAAGAAGACCAAGGGTTGAAGGCTTAAAGGACTTTTTGCTCATTTTTAGATGTTTCTAGATTTTTTGGTTATTGGTAGTTACACTCTTGGGGGTAGAGAGAGAGATTCCAAGCTTTCATTAGGGTTCATCTTCTTCCATTTCTGAATTCTCAATTACTCTTTGGTGAGATCTATTGTAATTCTCAATTTACTTTGTTCATGTTATAGATCTTCTTCTCTTATCTCAATTAGTGCTTGTAATTGCTCAAGTCTCATAGATCCTAGATTCAATTTTGTAGTTTTGGTTAATTTCTTGAGAAGTTTATTTCCATTGTTGTTCTTGGTTATTTGTTGTTAGTTCCTTGTGTTGAAGCACTTTCAATTCTACTTTCTTCTCATTTTTACTATGCCTTTCATTCTTGCTCATCAATTGTTTGATAAAATGCCAACACTAGTTATGGAGTAAAAGTTCTTACTTGGCATAGGGTTTGGACCATTAGGAAGAGTTGAATAGTTTATGTCAATTGTTGATTTGGAATTAGAAATTGCTAATTAACTTGGAGTGCACTAAAGCTAGATTTCCCTAAGGTAAAACTAGGACTTGTGACTCAAGTTAGTTACTCTCATTTGACTTTCTCTTATACCTAGGGGTTAACTAAATGAAGCAAGGCCTAATTGTTATCATCATTGAAGGAACTATAGGGATAGAATTCCTAATGCCAACCCTAGGCCAAGCTTTCTAAAGATTGATTGTTTGTCACCTATTTTGCTAAACCTTCAAAGAATCATAACAAGACTTCCTAATCAATAAGATGCATTCTCTAGCAATTCCAAGGGAGGACGACTCGGGAGACTAGTACTCTCGGTTATAGATTGTAGGATTGTTTGATGCGAAGTTTAAGTGTCGGTTAGACTATACTCACGATCGTATTCATCATTGAATTCTAAATCGACATGCTAAAACTTTGTTTATCAAAAATGGTGCCGTTGCCGGGGAATTTGCTTAGTGTGCCATGTTATTGTTTAGAGTAAGTGTACATAGTTGCATTTCATTGTAATTCCTTGTTCAAGTGACTAACCCCTCATCGTTACCATGAGTTTTACTTCTCCTCCATTGCATGACGCGTTCACAACCGAACCCGAGCTTAGTCCCCTTTGATCCGGAAATAGAACGAACTTTGCTTTATATTAGACAAGCTCGGAAGCGGTTAAGGTTTGGATAAGGTGAAAAAGTTTTCACCACCCCAACCACCTTACCAAAAGTGAATATTGAACCGTCACTCAAAGAAGGCAATAATCATTCTCCCATCAATATCACTAACAACTTTTCTTTTGTTTTAGGTACTAACGCCATGGATGCTCCGAGGAGAGTTACTATCAAGGAAGCGGGTGCACTGGATTATGTCCTTCAACCACTTCATGTAACTCACCCCAACTTGAATGCAAACTTTGAACTTAAGACCGCTTTGATCAACCTCCTACCCAAATTCCATGGGCTTCCCGCACAAGACCCTATTCGACATCTCAAAAACTTTCATCGTATATGCTCAACAACTAGACGGGAGGGATCCGATGAAGTTGTCTATATGGTTGTTTGCTTTCCCTTTCTCTCTTGAGGACAAGGCCAAAGAATGGTTCTACACTCTATCTAGTGAAGTCACCTCCGATTGGGACTTGCTTAGAAGAGGATTCTTGGATAAATTCCTGCCCCCGGAGAAGATGGATAGGCTAAGGAAGGAAATATCTTGTATTGTACAAGGTGAAACGGAACCATTATACGAGTATTGGGAACGGTTTCGTAAGCTACTAGATGCATGTCCTAATCACATGCTTGACACTCAAGTGTTGCTTGGATACATATGTCAAGGGATGCGAGAACAAGATAGAACTCTTTTGGACACCTCTAGCAATGGGTCTTTGTCTAAATATAAAACAGCGGAGGAGGCATGGCAACTTATCATTGACCTAGCCGAATCCAATCAACATATGAGACGAAGAGTCAACCGCCCAAAAACCGTGAATGAGGTATCAACTAGTAGCGAAACCACCGCTCTAACCAAATCCTTGAGTGAAATGACATCCATCTTGAGGCAACTCCAATTGAGCCAACAACAACCACAACAACCTCAACCATATCAACAACACTCTCCACCCCCTCAACAATACAACCAACAATTGGTCCCTCAGAAAGTGTGTGGCATTTGTTCTTGCTATTCCCACTACACGGATGAGTGCCCAAGCCTTCAAGAAGATAACACTTTGGCGGCTACCCATAATTTCTATGACCGCCCAAATCAAGGGTACTACCAAGGCAATCCTAACCAAGGGCACCCTTATCAAGGAGGAAGCTACGATCAAGGGAGTGGAAATCACAATCAAAATTGGAGAGATAATCATCATCAACAAGCGAATAGGGACAACAACAACAATGGAGGAGGTCAAAGATGGAATAACAACTCACAAAACCGGTCACCATTCAACCAACAAAATCCACCATTCACCCAACAACATCAACCATATAACCAACAAAACCCACAAAGAAACTACCAAACATATCGACCACCACATCAAAGACCACCACCCAACCAATCACAAGCTCCTCAACTCATATATCCATCCGCCCCCTCTAACCAAGATGATACACTCCGGACCATCATCCAAGGCCAAAAGGAACTACAAAATACACTTGCTTCCGGTCTCACCGGCCTCACCTCTACACTACAAGCTCTCCTTGCACACATGGATACACCATCAAATCCCACTCTTCAACCCCCAATCCAAAGCATCATTCCCTCTCAACCTCAACCCAATCCTAAGGGAGGCATTAATGCCATCACCCTAAGATCCGGAACACAATTAAAAGAGAAAGGAGCAAAGGATTCAAATCCCATCACAGTCACTCAAGAGGAGGAGAGAATAGATGTAGAAGAGGTAGTGGAAGAAGAGACACCACAAGTCACAGTTGAGGATGAAGAAGCTCAACCAACAAAAGAGACCCCCAAGACCAAGAGAACCTTGGAAGAAGAAATTGTTCAACCGCTCCCATTTCCAACACTTACAAAGAAAGCTAGGAAGCGCATAGAACTCGACCCCAAAATGATAGAAACATTCAAGAAAGTCGAGGTAACCATCCTGACAAATGAATTTTTGTTGGTATAGAATTTATCAAGTGATCAATCGTAGTATAGTCTAAACCAACGCGAAATCCATCATCAAACAAATCTACAATCTATGTCCGAGAGTATTAATCTCCCGAGTTGTTCTCCCTTGGAATTGCCAAAGTATGCATCTTATCGATTTAGCAAGCTTTGTTGAGTTCTTTGAAGATTTTAGCAAGTAATAAGAAACAAACAATCAATTATCAAAAGGACTTGACTTAGGGTTGGCATTGGAAAGTCTATCCTCATAGCTCATTCAATGTTGACAAGTATTAGGCCTTGCTTCATTTAGTTATCCCCTAAGTATAGAGAAAAATCAAATGAAAACAATCAACTTGAGTCACAAGTCCTAGCTTCACCTTATGGGAATCTAGCTTTAGTGCACTCTAAGTCAATTAGCAATCCCTAATCCTCAATCAACTATTGAGATAACTATTCAATTCCTCCCAATATCCAAACCCTATGCCAAGTACAAAAATTCTAATCCATAGCTAGTATTGACATTTTATCAAACATGTAATGAGCAAAAAAGAAAGTCATGGTGAAATGAAGAGAAAAGTAGAATTAGAAATATTGCAACACAAGAAATTGACAACAAGTATCAAGGAGCAACAATGAGAATCAAAATCTCAAAATATCAATGGAATCCAAAAATCATAGAATTGAATCTTAGATCCAAGGAATGTCAACAATTACAACTACAACTTGAAATGGGAAGAGAAAAACCTATTACGTGAACAAAGGGGAATGAAAGTTGCAATGGATCTCACCAAGGAATGGGTAAATATTCAGAATTTTGATGAGGAAGAACCCTAGCAAAAGCTTGAGAGAAGTTGATGAATCCTAGAGAGAAGTTGGAGTTTCTCTCTCTAACAATGTAACTAACTCCAAAATATCTTAAAAACTAGAAAATGAACTAAGTCCCTTCAGCCCTTGCCCCCTTGGTCCTCTTAAGCCTTTTCCCGCCAAAGCACCCCTCAAACGTTAGGATCTCCAACCAACCCCACGCTTAAGTCACGTGACTTTTTATAAAAATCATTTTCGAGCATCGGCGCGTACGCGCAGGGTACGCGTGCGCGCCATGGATGCGGTTCTGGAGTGTGCGCGGGAGCGGGACGTACGCGTATGCGTCCATGAGGATCCTGGCTTAGCCGCTACTCAAGCCGGCTCGTGGCTTGGCTCTCAGTCTCGGCTTCGCGTTGCTCTCATCCGCGCGGGCGCGTCAGGTGCGCGCACGCGCCCATGTGGAAATTTCCAAAGCTTCAATTCTCATGCTTCCTTTCCTTGCACCCATCTTCCTTCTCTTTTCCTGTCCATTCCTGCTCTATATCCTGAAACCACTTAGTGCACAAGTCACGGCATCGAATGGCATCGAGAGGAGATTAGAGATGTATCTATTTTAGTGCAAAATAAACATGTTTTCATTCATGAGACAAAACTAGGAAAGGAATGCAAGTCCTTGTATTTTCATGCAGAAAATGTGTGAAATCATTGATAAACCCTTTGAAATTAACACAAAATAAACCCTCAAAATGGGGTTTGTCAACCTCCCCACACTTAGATTCTAGCATGTCCTCATGCTTAGGAAAATGCAAAGAAATACAGAAGACCGAGGGATCACAAATGCATAGGACTCACGAAATGCAACCTACTTATATGCATGCAACTACAACTAATGCTGTTATCTACTTGGTTGGGAACAAATCAGCTTCCTTATGACATATGCAAGCACATGGGACACGATGGTGGTCAATGCATAGAATTTGCCAATTTCTAAGTATCAAATGCAATGTACACAATCTTGCATGAGGAATGCTCGCAAGAGCCGGGAATCAAAGGATTGAGCATCGAACCCTCACCGGAAGTGTTTGCGCTCTGATCACTCAAGTGTTTGGGGTCGATTCTCTCAATTCTCCCCTAATCATGCTTTCTAAGATTTGCTCTTCTTCTAACAATCAACATGTATTTCATGCATGCATACATTTATCATGAGGTCTTCTCCTTAGGTTGTAATGGGGCTAGGGTCAAGGTAGGATCATATATGGCTAGTGGACTTTAGGATTTGCATATTTGGTCAGCTTAAACTTTTTCACCTAACCTATATAATGTCCTATTCAATTAAGTACTAATCTAACTACCCATTTCTCACTTTTCCACATACTCATGTATTTCCCATCCATTTCATGATACTTATGCATTGATCTTATTTGAACTTTACTTTGGGGCATTTTGTCCCCTTTATTGCCTTTCTTCTCTTTTTTTTTTCTATATATTTCCTTTTTCTCTTTTTTTTTTCTTTTGTTTTTTTCTTTTTCATTCCTATTTTTTTCTTTTTTTCTTTTTTTTCAAGCTTTACACAAGAACATTAATGCATAAGGTCTATTCACTTAATCAAAACATGAGTATGTACCCAATTCCTCAATATTTTCAATAACAATACAAAACTACCCTTTTATTCACCCAATATCCCAAGGTTCCCACACTCGAATGATACTCACATACACTAGCCTAAGCCGATCAAAGATCCAAATTGAGGACTTTCATTATTTTACGCTTTAAGGCTTGTAATGTGCTAAATTAAAGAACAAGTGGGTCGATCGTAGGCTCAAATTGGTTGACAATGGGAGATAAGAGGTAAGGCTATTTGGGTAAGTGAGCTAATGAAATGATGGTCTCAATCATGTAAATGCATGAATACACAAGATAATGGACATAAAGAATGAAACAAAGTAAATATTACAATCATAGAAGGAGAATAATGCACACAAGAAGGAAAGTAAGTGGTTATAAGATGTAACCACATCATTAGGCTCAAAACTCACTTGCTTGTGTTCTTAGCTCAAAACTATGTTCCAAAATATAATTCTTCATGCAATTTTGGTATCAAAGCATTTAAAATTTGCAATGTCCCATGGTTGTCCCCAAAGTATTGGTTTCCTAAGAAATAATTTCATTGTTCCAACCAAGTAAACTTATCATGTGAATGATGCCAACTAAAACCTAATCATGCAACCTATCCTAATTTATTCAGATTTTACCTACGGAGATCGGTCGGTCGACCTCCCCACACTTAAAACTTAGCACGGTCCTCTGTGCTGTAGGTAAGGCGCAGTGGTTGATCGAGTCCCGAGTGGCCAGCATCTCCAATGTCATCCTCATCCCCACTTGAAGTGGCGGTGGATGTGGAAATGTCGGGCTCCTCCATAGGTGGTGTGACTATGCTAAGAAGGCTCTTCACATGAGCATAACGGCGTTGGTTGCGCCTCTCATAACGGTCCAATTTCTTGTGAAGGTCTTCAAGGCGTTGGGCGGCCGACTTTTGTGATGTAGAGGAAGTAGTAGTGTTGCGAGTCGGTGTGGTAAGATCGCAGTCCTTGGTGGCTTCCGGAGGCTTGAGGCATCTCTTGGTCGGAATGATGTCACCCTCGACCGGAATTGAGGCTCTCCTATCCTTGGCCTCTCGGTTGACGCCGGCTTTTGCAACCAATTCTGTCACCAAACCGGGAAATGGTAGATTTCCTTTGGCATGAATGCGCCCCATGGATTGGCGGATGGCATGCGAAACGTTGACCGGTTTCTCGGTTAAGATGCACCATATCAATAAGGCCAACTCGGCGGTGATGGATGAACCATGTGTACTTGGAAGCACATAGTGAGCTAGAATTTGGGCCCATGCCGTGGCTTCTTGAGTTAGGTGGCGGACATCTAAACCCTTTGGTCTTTGCTTGATAGTCCCCCGAATCCAGTAGGCGTCGGGTAGAGCAATGACACGGAGGATTGCGCTCCAATCGAATGCGCGGTCATCGCATGTAGCCAAGACTTCCTCATAGGCGTCATATTCATCCGTTGATGGTTCAAGTCCAAGGACTTCTTGGATTGTTTCCACTGTAACCGACACTTGCTTTCGGCGCACAAAGATTGATGTGAGAAGGGGAGAGTGGAAGTTGGAGTAGAATTCTACTACCCATGAGAGGTTGGCCTCCTTTGGTTTCCTCAATAGGAATCTCCATTGTCGCTGCTCAATATGTGGCATCACAACCGGACGGAGGTGAGCTGGTAGGACTAGGAGGGGTTCCGGATGATAATTCCTTTCGATCATTCTTGAGTAAACAAGTTCGCAATAGCGGTTGGGAAACTTGTTTGAATCCTTAGGAGGGTTGTCCTTCTCTAGAACATCAATGGGGCCCTTAGTCTTCTTTAAGAGTGGCTTGGCCGTTGGCTCTTGGTGCGCTTTGTTGGGAGTTGGCTTCTTGGGAGCTTTCCCTTTGTTCTTTTTGAGGACCATCCTATGAGATTAAAGAAAGAGAAAACATCAAACCCAGATAAGTGGAAGTAGGTGCAATCATGCAATGAAAAGTTATGCCATAGAAAATGGGTATCGTCGTCACAGGACAGCTGCAACATGTAACTAAGATAACATGAGAAGAGCAAGGCAAATTATTTTCATATGGTGTAAGGGTGATTTATGCATGCAAGTAGGGAGCATGAGAAGCATATACCCTTAAGGACCACATATGGAAAGCAAGTTAAGAAAATGTGAGTGAATGGGTTGGGGGAAATGGGGATGCGCCTAAAAGTGATAAGTTGAGAGGCAATCTAGCAAAGTGGGTTCAAAAGTCAAGTATGCCTTTCATCGAACACTTGGTGTGCATCCTGTTGTGGTGTGTGAGTAGAAGATGGTGAAAGCAAAGGGGTCATCCACAATCCACTATCAATGATTATAAGGCACAGTGATTGTAAGAAGAACAAGCAACACAACTTATCTACTAATGCAAGTGAGGTGGAGACCTAAATGCCCATGGAGAGTGAATTTGAGGGAGGAAGAAGGAGAAGAAAACAAAAACAAAAACCTTCTAAAGAAGTAACTAAAATAAAAGAAGAAAGAAACTAACTAAAAGAGGGTGAAACTAAATGAGTAAGAATCACAAGAGATGATGCTTTAGTATAGTACCTTGTGAGATGAAGAAAATGGGAGAGGAGGTTGTGGTGTGGGTTGAGGAGGAGTGGTAAAGAAGGTAGTGAGTGGTAGAAAGTAGTGTAGAAGAGGGAAGGGTGAAAGAAAGAGTGTGCCCCTCTTTGAAGTTGGCTGTGTAGTAGAAGGTATGAGAGGGGGGAAAAAATGTGAAGTGAAAGTGAAGGGGTGAGTGTGCCTCTTTTTGTATTGGCGCCGATCACCTGCGCGTGCGCGCGCAGTGCGCGCTCGCGTAGCGAGGCGAGGTGGAGAGGGACGCGCGCGCGCGCACGTTGCGCGGGCGCGTCCATGTGCTTGGGCTGGGGGCACAAGGGAGGCACATGGGTGGCACAACTCTCTGGACGCAGTACCAGAAGTTGCTGCAGGACCTTCGGCGCGCGCGCACAGTACGCGCACGCGCCAACGCGGTTGTGCCCCAAGCATGAGAGGGGCCTAGAGGGGGCTCAACTCTCTGTGAAATAGCTCAGAGAGGAGTGCAGGATTAAAGGGCGCGTGCGCGCATCTTGTGCTCGCAGTGTATGGACGCGTGCGCGCCAGGTGCGCGTACGCGGCAGAGGTTTTGGGCCTGTGGCTTGGTAGAGGCCTGAGAGCGGCCTAACTCTCTGGAGTATGTACCAGGAGTGCAGCAGGGCAATCCGCGCGGACGCGCACAGTACGCTTGTGCGTCGATTGGCAGATTCCGCTCAAGTGCGCGGGCGCGCCATGTGCGCGTGCGCGCGAGTTTCTTGTGCTTCAGGCATGGCTTTGGCATGGTATGGGTGCAACTCTCGGGTGAATGTATGGAGGGCTGGCATATGCAATCCACGCGTCCGCGCACGGTGCGCGTCCGCGTAGGTGACCTTTGAGTGCCTTAGGGACGCGTACGCGTCAAACGCGCGCACGCGCAGAGGGGGGTTGCTTTTCCTAATTGTGCATGTGCCTATACCACTTTCGACATTACAACTTCCCTTTTCTACACAGCTGCCTAAGTACTATATCAGGGCATTTGACTTGGCAAATCAGCAATGAATTGAACAAATGATGGAGAATTGACAATAAAATCTATCTAACAAACATGAAGTCAAGTGTCTATGTACAAAGTTCAAAGGAAGATCTTACCATGGTGGGGTGTCTCCCACCTAGCACTTTTGTTTAACGTCCTTAAGTTGGACTTTCAGTAGCTCATAATTCTTGTTCAAGAGTCGCATCCCTCAAGAGGAACACTTCAAATTCCTTGGAGTTCTTTCTTTGCTCACCATGATACAATTTGAGACGGTGTCCGTTTACCTTGAAGATGTCCGGGCTTGTTGGGTGGCGCAAGTGGTAGACCCCATACGGTTCTACTTTCTCCACTTGGTAGGGTCCATCCCACCTTGATCTTAGCTTTCCGGGTAGTAATCTCAACCTTGAATTGTAGAGAAGGACTAGGTCACCGGGTCGGAACTCTCTTCTCCTAATGTTCTTGTCATGGATGGCCTTCAACTTTTCCTTATAGAGCCTAGCGTTGTCGTAAGCTTCTAGTCTCAAACATTTCAATTCCGCCAATTGAAGCTTTCTCTCTATTCCGGCTCCACCCAAGTTCATATTACACTCCTTTACGGCCCAATAGGCTTTGTGTTCAATCTCCACCGGTAAGTGACATGCTTTACCATATACAAGCCGGAAGGGGCTCATGTCGATCGGTGTCTTGTAAGCCGTTCGATAGGCCCACAGTGCATCGGAAAGTTTATTGCTCCAATCTTTCCTATTCGGCTTCACAACCCTTTCTAAGATATGCTTGATTTCCCGGTTAGAGACTTCGGCTTGGCCGTTTGTCTGAGGGTGGTAGGCCGTGGCGACTTTGTGGATGATGCCATATCTCCTCATGAGGCCGTCTATTTTTTTGTTGCAAAAGTGTGATCCTTGGTCACTTATGATTGCTCTTGGGGCACCAAAACGGCAAATGATATTATTCCTCACAAAAGAGTACACAACATTAGCGTCATCCGTTCGGGTGGGGATTGCCTCTACCCATTTTGACACATAATCGATGGCTAACAAGATGTAGAGAAAGCCGTTTGAATTTGGAAACGGTCCCATGAAGTCGATCCCCCATACGTCAAAGATTTCACAAAAAAGCATATTTTGTTGGGGAATTTCGTCCTTCTTGGAAATATCTCCAAACCTAATACATTGGGGACAAGATTTGCAATATAGAGAAGCATCTTTGAGAAGAGTTGGCCACCAAAATCCGCAATCAAGGACCTTTCTTGCCGTTCTTTGGGGCCCATAGTGACCACCTCCTTCGGAAGCATGGCAAGCGTCCAAGATTGCTTGGAATTCGGTTTGTGGTATGCACCGTCGCACTATTTGGTCCGCTCCACACCTCCACAAATAGGGATCATCCCAAATATAGTATTTGGATTCGCTTTTCAGCTTATCCTTTTTGCTTTTGTCAAGATTAGGAGGGAAAGTGCGTGAAACCAAATAGTTTGCTATTGGGGCATACCAAGGAACCACTTCCGAGATTGCATGCAAAGTATCTAAAGGAAAAGAGTCATTGATGGGAGTGGTGTCGCCCTTTGTGTGTTCAAGGCGGCTTAAATGGTCCGCCACTAGGTTTTGGGAACCACTCCTATCTTTGATCTCCAAATCAAATTCTTGTAACAAAAGCACCCAACGAATTAATCTCGGTTTTGATTCCTTTTTGGCCAACAAGTATTTTAGTGCCGCATGATCCGAGTACACTACAACCTTGGAACCAAGAAGATAGGCCCGGAACTTGTCCAAAGCAAAAACAATAGCTAGTAGTTCCTTTTCGGTGGTAGTGTAGTTGGATTGGGCTCCATCTAATGTTTTGGAAGCATAAGCTATGACATAGGGGATCTTACTCTCGCGTTGTGCTAACGCGGCTCCTATCGCATAGTTTGAAGCATCACACATGATTTCAAAAGGTTGAGTCCAATTGGGGCCTCGTACTATAGGAGCTTGTGTCAATGCTACTTTGAGTTTGTCATATGCTTCCGTACATTCCTTGCTTAGCTCAAATTCGATGTCTTTTTGTAGTAATCGAGAGAGGGGTAGGGCCACCTTGCTAAAGTCTTTGATGAATCTCCGGTAAAATCCTGCATGTCCAAGAAAAGAACGGACTTCCCTCTCGGAGGAGGGGTAAGATAAACTGGATATGACATTTATCTTTGCCGGATCTACGGAGATGCCTTCCTTTGATACTATATGTCCCAAAACAATTCCTTGTTTGACCATGAAATGACATTTTTCAAAATTTAAAACAAGGTTTGTTTTGGTGCATCTCTCCAAGACTTTTTCAAGGTTACCTAAACAATGGTCAAATGAATCACCATACACACTAAAATCATCCATGAAAACTTCCATTGATTGCTCTAGAAAATCCGCAAATAGGCTCATCATGCATCTTTGGAACGTTGCCGGTGCATTGCATAGGCCGAATGGCATACGCTTGTAAGCATACGTCCCAAAGGGGCAAGTAAATGTGGTTTTTTCTTGGTCTTCTAGAGCAATATGAATTTGGAAGTATCCGGAGTAGCCATCAAGGAAACAATAATATGATTTACCGGCTAATCGATCGAGCATTTGATCAATAAATGGTAGTGGAAAATGATCTTTTCTTGTGGCCGCATTCAATCTCCGGTAGTCTATGCATACTCTCCAAGAGTTTTGCACTCTTGTTGCTATAAGTTCACCACTTTCATTTTTGATTGTTGTCACTCCGGACTTTTTGGGCACTACTTGGACCGGGCTTACCCATTCGCTATTCGAGATAGGATAGATGATGTCCGCTTCAAGTAGCTTGGTGACTTCTTTCTTTACTACCTCAAGGATGGTTGGATTAAGTCTCCTTTGAGGTTGCCGGACCGGTCTTGTTCCTTCCTCAAGGAATATGCGGTGCTCGCATACTTTGGGGCTTATTCCCACTAGATCCGCCAAACTCCACCCGATTGCCCTTTTGTTTTTTCTCAATACATTCAGCAATTTCTCTTCTTGTTGAGGGGTTAGCTCTTGTGCAATTATCACGGGTAGCTCTTGGTTTTCATCAAGGTATGAATACCTTAAGTGAGGTGGTAGTGGCTTCAATTCCATCTTTTTGTCATTCTTTGAGGTTTGAATTTCCGGATGAGTTGCATGGTGTGTGGTATTTAGTTCGCTTGACTTTTCATTTGCTTCTTCAACTCTATACTTCTCATCTAACTTTGCTAGATGCACTTCGGCCACTATGTTATCAATTGGATCACTGACGATTGGATTTTTGACGGTTTAGAATTTTACAAATGAAATCTCGTCGAAGTATAGTCTCTAAACCAACAATAATCCTTTCGTACAAAAATTTGTTTGTCACAAGTACAAACCCCTAAAATCTATAAACCGAAGTATTTAAACCTCGGGTCGTTCTCCCTAGGATTTACAATAAAGTGTTTTGTTATTGGTTGTGAGTTATATTTGGGGTTTTAGAGGAGAAACATGAATAGTAAATGGTAAGAAAACTTTATTAACAAAATGGTCTTGGCAAGATTTGGTTGTCAAGGGTCTTCATCATTATCACTAGCCACAAGTATGGTAGTTGCAAGGAGTAATCCCACTTAGTCATCCTTAAATCAATTAACAAAGGAAAGTCAAGTGAGTTATATCAATCCTAGTCCATAAGTCCTAGCTTTCCACTAATTGGATTAATGAAGGCTGGAGTTAATGGCTATCAACTAGCAATCAATTGGACACTAGTGACTCAAGAAATCCTAAGTTACCTCCTCAAGCCAAGAACATAAAATCCTACTCTAACCTCCTCTCAAGCATTTCATCAAACACTTGGAAGGCACAAAAGGAAAGTATAGTAAATTACAACAAGAAAGAATTCTAACAACAATTGAATACAAAGAATTAACAACAACAATCAAGGAACTCACAATTATCATGAATTACCTCAAATTGCATTATTGAAAGAAAACAAAAGAACAAGAATATCTCAATTACAAAACCTAGAAACAAAATAAGAGAAATTACAACAAGAGGATAGGGATAGAAAGAAGAACCAAAGTGTAGCAATCATCAATTGAAGGTAGAAGTAGAAGGAGACTTGAATTAAACCTAGAACTATGAGATCCTAATCTAACCCTAATTCCTAATCCTAGAGAGAAGTGAGAGCTTCTCTCTCTAAAACTAACTCTAACTCCTAAAACTAAACTAATGATCAAAAGTACCTAAAGTATGTTGATTCCCCTTCAATACTTGACTTAAATAGCATCAGAAATGAGTTGGATTGGGCCCACATGGCTCCTAAAACCGCTGGGGACGATTTCATAATAGTGGGCCACGGACAGAATCGGCGCGCACGCGCAAAGTGCGCGTGCGCGCCCCTGAACGCGAAGCAACATATGGCAAAATTTATATCATTTCGAAGCCCCGGATGTTAGCTTTCCAACCCAACTGGAACCGCATCATTTGGACCTCTGTAGCTCAAGTTATGGTCAATTAAGTGCGAAGAGGTCAGGCTTGACAGCTTTTTGGTTCCATCATTTTTTCATGAGTTCTCCAACTTTACATGCTTTTTCTTCATTCCCTTGATCCAATCTTTGCCTCCTAAATCTGAAATCACTTAGCAAACATATCAAGGCATCTAATGGAATCAAGGAGAATTAGATTTAGCTATTTTAAGTCCTAAAAAGCATGTTTTCACTCTTAAGCACAATTAAAGGAGAATATACAAAACCATGCTATTTCATTGAATAAATGTGGGTAAAAGGTGATAAAATTCCCTAAATTCAATACAAGATAAACCCTACAAATGGGGTTTGTCAACCTCCCCACACTTAAACCAAGCATGTCCTCATGCTTAAGCCAAGAGAAAACAAAGGGTATCAACATTTATTCGATGTAAATAAACTATATGCAACCTAAACTATACGCAATTATCTAAATGGATGCAACCAAATGCAAAATGGTTGTACCTACTTGGTTAAAAATAATTCATTCCTCCAAGGCATACATGCACAAGTAGGGCCAAGATCATATAACGATTCATGAGTCCTACCAATTGAAGTATAAACATGAAGTTCACATAGACTTGCAAGAAGAACGCTTATGAAAGCCGGGAATCATGGAATTGAGCATCGAACCCTCACCGGAAGTGTTTGCACTCTAGTCGCTCAAGTGTTTGGGGTTGATTCACTCAATTCTCCCCTAATCATGCTTTCCAAAATTTGTTTTTCATCTAACAATCAACAATTATTCAATGCATGCATGCATGTATCATGAGGTCTTTTCTTTAGGTTGTAATGGGGCTAGGGTCAAGGTAGGATCATATATGGCTAGTGGACTTAGGATTTGAATCTTTGATTAACTTAAACTTTCCCACCTAACCTATATGATGACCTATACAATTAAGTACTAATCTAACTACCCATTCCTCACTTTTTCACATACTCATGCATTTCCTTTTTGATTCACATTCCATATGCATTGATTCTTTATTGTTTGAGCTTCACTTTGGGGCATTTTGTCCCCTTTATTGCTTTTCTTTTTCTTTCTTTTTCTATATACATTTTCTTTTCTTTTCTTTTCTTTTTTTTTTCTTTTTCACTTTTATCTCTTTTTTTCTTTTCATTTTTTTCTTTTTCTTTTCCATATTATTTTTCTTTTCTTTTTCTTTTGTTTTTCTCATTTTTTTTTCTATATACAAGAACCTCAATGCATAAGGTCTATACATTTGATCAATACATGAGCATGTACCCAATTCCCAATATTTCCAATAATAATACAAAACTACCCTTTTATTCACCCAATGTCCCAAGGTTCCCACACTTGAATGATACTCACACACACTAGCCTAAGCTAATCAAAGATCCAAATAAGGACATTTATTGTTTTCCGCTTTAAGCTTGTAATGTGCTAAAATTAAGAACAAGTGGGTTAAGCGTAGGCTCAAATTGGCTAACAATGGATGATAAAAGGTAAGGCTTTTTGGGTAAGTAAGCTAATGAAATGATGGCCTCAATCATATAAATGTATGAATACAAGGAATAATGGACATAAAGAATCAAACAAATCAAAGATTACAATCATAGAAAGAGAATAATGCACACAAGAATGGAAAATAAGTGGTTATAAAGTGTAACCACATCAATAGGCTCAAGTCTCACAAGCTTGTGTTCTCAATTCAATACATGCTTCACAAAGTATGAAATTCAAGCAAGTTTTTACCGAGAATTTTCCTTCAATCAATTGGGTTGATGCCCTATATTTAAACTTCTTGGAAAATTTCAATGTTTGAATAAGCATTGTTGTGATTGAAAAATTCAAAAGTTTTTCTTAGTTCACCCTTTTCTTTTTCTCATTTAAAATCAAATTTTTCATGCAAAAAGGGTAACTAAACAATTCAAGTATAATTTCTAATCACAATCATAAACTAAAACAAAGATAAGCAAAATGTATAAAGAAAAATAAAGATCCAACTAAAAGTAGGAAATCTATCATCCATAAT
The DNA here is from genome assembly GCF_003086295.3 of Arachis hypogaea. NCBI lineage: Eukaryota > Viridiplantae > Streptophyta > Magnoliopsida > Fabales > Fabaceae > Arachis > Arachis hypogaea. Next base: position 40,352,594 of record NC_092037.1, read on the forward strand.
ATCTAAAATATCCAAAAGCATCAAAATAACTAAAAATCCAGAATAAGCAATCCAAAATAAAAGTATCCCAAAGAAAACTAAAAATGCATCCAAATATATACAAAATGTGCAAAATAGGATAACTAGGCTGAAAAAGTTCACCGGTTCCCAAATAATGCTACCGGTGCCCTCCCCACACTTAGAATCAAGCATCGTCCTCGATGCTAAACCGGAGGATCAGTGGGAGGTACAACGATAGGTGCAGGCTCTGACTGTGGAACCGGCTCCTCATGAATCTCTAGCGGCTCTGTGGTGGCAGGGGAGTCCTGCTGAACCGGTGCCTCTGCAACCTCCTCCTGATGATCCTGATCATCGGAGGCCGGAGAGTCTGGAAGAGGGGGCAGCTCAAGGCCCTGTGCCACAAACATCTGATCTATCCTATCCAGGCGGCGTCGGATATGGCGCTTCTCGCGCTCTAAAAACCGGAAAAGGCGCTGGACTAGGAGATATGTAGGCTCGGGTGCTGCTGGTGGATCAGTAGATGAGGAAGGAGCTGCAGCAGTAGAGGAAGATGGGGCAGCTGTAGGGGCAGAAGGTGAAGGTGTCCCCACGGGAGCTCTGACCCGAGATCGGCGTCTAGCAACTGGTCGCTCGTGCACCCACCCACCCGAAGGAATAGTAACCTCCTTGTCATCATCATCAGGGGGCGGTGGTCGCACATCATCATCCAACCATGGCACCTCGGCTAGGGCCGCCATACTCGTGACCAATGTAGGAAAAGGAAGTAGGCCACGAATATGCGCCCGCCACATACACTGTCTGATCAATCTAGGGAAAGAGACCTCCTTCCCCTCCATAACACACCCAATGAGTAGGAGCATCTCCATAGGAATCTCAGAAAAATGGGTGGTGGGAAGGACATAGCAGGCAAAGATCATCTGCCAAGTCTTGGCCTCCCTAGTCAAGTGAGAAAACATCATCCCTTTCGGCTTGGTATTGTTGGCATCCATAACCCAAGTAGCCTCTGGTATCCCAATAACAGTCCTGAGTGCCTCATAATCGAAGGTCATACTGTGTATGGCTAACTCAGCCTGCTGGTGGGCACACAACTCATCAGAGACATGCCTGCACTGTAATGCCTCCTCAATGGCAGTCTCAGTGATCATAATCTCCCTACCCCTCACCTGAACCGAATCTAATATGGGACGGAAGAAGTTACAGTAGAATTCCTTCACCCAAGATACATTAATATCCCCCAAATCTCGGTCAACAAAATCAATACCCAAATCAGCGATCCGTCCGGAAATAGTACGTCTCACATCCATCGGGAGAAGTAGCCTCTTCTCAATGTTGAGCTTTGTAGTCCGATACTTAGAAAACCGGAGCTCACAGTAGAGATTAGGGAATTTTTCTGGATTGGTGGAAGGCAATAACTGATTTTCTTTGTCCACATCATTCAAAGGGTTCTTGGCATAATGCTTATATGTGGAAGGAAGAGAAGGGGTAGAGTGTTTTCTCTTTTTGGAGGTAGTGGCTATGGCTTTGCCTTTGTCAGTCATCCTGAAAATATGATAGGATATATAGGACACTTAGCATTTAACAAATAAAGCATGTTCAGGAGGCAAATAGCAAAAAAAGAGACAATCTTCGATGTTGTAATGAATATGTAAATGTGAACGAATGAACGAGAAAGCAAATTTCTTTAAAATTGACCACTCATATTCAAAATGCAAGAAAATCATCATATTTTGGAAAGAATTGTTAAAGAGGGTTAAAGTGAGCGGAAGTTAGAAAGTTAAAGAAAGTAGTAGGTTAAAGAAAATGGATTAGTAATATGATGAGATTTATGCATAGTGAACGGGAGAGTTGTGGTTCATGTTCACAAATAAGATGCAAATCCGGGAAGTCAAAAGGTAAACAGAATGTTGCCCAAAATTGAATTAAAGACCAAAATAAAACCAATTTTCTTGAAAATCGGGCAGCATTCCGGCTTAAAACAGGACGTTCCCGAATAGCAAATGATTACAGTTAGCATAGCAAACAACATCAAATAGTACAGCACCACTAAAATGGGATTCAGGCAGCAAGAAGGACACAAAAATAGTCCAAAAGCAACATGCAACATCCACATAGCAAACAGCAAATGAAGCACGAACGGGGCACTTATCAGGCCTAGAATCCTCTATCCAGCCCTAGCTACCTAACCGCAGATATATCTATCTAACCTAACATGTAAAATATGAATTCAACTAACTAACATGTAATTGAACTAACTAATATACATGAGCAACAAAAGAAAACAGAGAAAATGCATAAGCGGAGCAGGAACCTGGGAGTAGAGAACTCAGTAATGGAAAGGAGAATGGGGAAGAAATAAGGCTAAGCAAGTACTGCGCCGCCGTGAACGGTGGCCGGAAAGTCGAGCAGCGGCGGTGGATGGTGGTTCTGCCCCGGGAAAAGGGGAGAGGGAAGTGGATGAGAGAGAGCGAGTGAGCAAGGACGGGGCGAGAGAGAGAGATGGATGGACTGCCGGCGGTGAAGACTGGGTGGCGGCAGAAACTGCCGAAGTTGGGACGGCGGTGAGCGGGGCGACAGAGGGAAGGAGAGGGGGGTGAGTGGAGGAAGAAAGAGAGAATGGGAATAGGCGGTGGTGAGTTGAGAGGGTGTTTGCGTTGGCCGGAGGTGAGGCCGGAGGGATGAGATGGTGGTGGTTATGGGGTTAGGAGGTTGAGAGGAGGAAGAAGATGGTGATGGGTGATGGTGTGCGCGACTGCGCAGTGCGCATCGCGTATTAGGGTTATCCTAATTTTAAATCGACGCGAGCGCGCACCTTGCGCGTCCGCGTCCCTTGATGGAACTTGGAACCTACGCGTGCGCGTACATTACGCTCACGCGTGGATGAGAAATATGGAAAGGGACGCGTGCGCGTACAGAGTGCGCACGCGTGCATGAGGTTGGGCTAGAGGCATAGAGTTGGCCCAAAGCAGGCCTAACTCTCTGGAGAATGGCCCGGAAGTTGCGCATTCAGATCGGCGCGCATGCGGCACGCACGCGTCCGCGTACATTGTTGAGGTTTGAATCGGCGCGTTGGCGCGATGTGCGCGCTCGCGCAAATCGAGTTGGGCCTGAGGCTTGGAGTGGGCTCGAGGCACGCCCAACTCTCGGGTCTGTGGCCTAGATTGGTGGCAGCACTCACGGACGCGCGCGCGGCAGGGACGCGTCCGCGTACATTGCTAAGGTATGAGATGGCGCGTTGGCGCGATGTGCGCGCCCACGCAGGTTGAGTTGAGCCTGGGGCCTAAAGCTAGCCCAGAGCCGGCTCAACTCTCTGGAGTTTGGCTCAAAGACCTGCAGCAGCGAATCGGTGCGGACGCGGCATGTGCGCGTCCGCGTGCATGTTTATGTTCTTAAAAACGGCGCGCACGCACGTTGTGCGCGTCCGCGTGGGTCGAGCTGGGCTGGAGGCGTGATATTTGCCCAAGGGAGGCCCAACTCTCGGGTGTTTGGCTCGTGGTGCATCCACATAGGGACGCGTGCGCGTACATGGTGCGCTCGCGTCTATTCCCCCCCCCCCCTTTTTTTTTTTATCAGAGACAAATTTCTGGTGCTCCCCTTTGTGTTCACAACTCTTGTTCACTCTTTTATCATACAATTCACAAAAAAATGCAATTTTGATATTATTCATCTACTACTAAACACAACATGCATATGACTAGGCTAACAATTAAATCGTACAAACAAATTTATATGAAACATCTACCTACAATGGTAACTCAAATCACTTATTAAGTAAATGTAAAAGATTGGAAAGAGTTTACCATGGTGGGGTGTCTCCCACCTAGCACTTTTAGTTTAAGTCCTTAAGTTGGACATTTGAGAAGCTCTTTGTCATGGTGGCTTATGTTTGTATTCATCCTTGAATCTCCAAGGATCCATGCTCCTCAATTGGTTGACAGAATTTCCAACCATTTTTATTGAGCTTGGGCAGATTTCTACCCAAAATACGAGTCCCCATATTTGGTCTTCACATATCGAACCGGGATCCCATATCTTATTCTCGCATCCATCCGTTAGTTGAGTTCCATGATTTTGTCGGATGGGTAGTTGACATAAATGTGGTGGACACATGGAATTCTCTTGACTCCAACAATGCTTTCTTCTAGATCCATACAGGGTGAACCTTGTCCCAACATCATCCCTATACCTTGAGACCTTGACCTTAATGAGCTTAATACCTACCTTCCAACCACTACTCAACTCATTCTTACTTTTAATTCCACAAAAAGTTCTAAGTTGACCATCATTTTCAATCAAACCATATTCAAGTGAGAAATTAAAGCTTAGAGATAGAGATTTTACCCACTTAAATGTTGTGTTTGATGGTAGCTTGGGAAGGAAGATTTCCCCACACTTAGACGATGCAAGATCTACCTCTTTGTGCTCATCTTTGGTTGTTTCCACCTCTTCGCAAGCTTCTTTGAATTCAACCTTTTCCCTTTTGTCACATGGTGTGGTGTTGACATATTGTGTCATGGGAGGTGATTCAACTTTAGATAGGAATTCATCGATGAATGAATTCATCTCTTGATCAACCTCGTCGTATTCTTCAATTTCAATGTACACCATGTCATTTTTGGTTTCCGCGGGAGGTTGTACACACTCTTCCATAGCTCCAACTTCATGTCCAATGGGAGAGGATTCGATTGTAGATAGGAATTCATCCATGATTGAATCCATGTCTTGATAAGCTTCTTCCAAGTCTTCAATGACGGTATGCCCTGGAGGTTGCGCACCCTCCTCAACATCAGTTTCAAACTTCTTGGAAAAATGCTCTATGATGCTACATTCCCATGGACTTTCAACATCTCCTAGGTCTTCAACCACTTCTTCCTTTTCTTCAATGATCATAGGCTCTTCCAATTGTTCCAACACGAAATAGTATCCTCCATCCCCACCGAATCTTCCAATTTCTCCTTCATGCTTTGTTCTTCTTTTGACTTGTCACATGGGATCATGGGAGTACCTTGAGCATTCAAACATCGGTAGGCTAAGGTGGACACTACCTTGGTCAAGTTGGTCACAAACTCAAGTGTATCCCGTTTCATGGCTTCTTGTCCTTGAAGTAACAAAGTGAGAGGATCATCTATTGGGGCTTGGGGTGGATAGGAAGGTTCATTACTTTGGAGAGAGGGTTCACAATAGGAAGGTGGTTCCTCTTGGTAGGGTTGTGGAGATTGTGTGTATTGAGGTGGTTCTTGGTAGTAATCTTGATATGCTTGTGGTGGTTCTAAAGGTTCGTGCTCATAATGGTCATAAAAATATGGTATGGATGATCGGTCATATGATGGATATGGATCATAGGAAGGTGCTAAACATGGAGAGGCTTGTGAGAATGGTTGTGGTCCATGTTGAGGATATGGTTCATAGGCGTATGGTGGTGGCTCTTGAAAATCACAAGGCGGTTCACCATAGCCATTGAATTGGTATGCATCATAGGATGACTCTTCTTCATAGTGCATTGGTGGAGGTTGTTGCCATGAGGATTGATCATATGCATATGGCTCCTCCCACCTTTGATTATCCCATCCTTGATATGCATCCTCATTGAAGCTCCCATTACCTACAACACAATTAGAACCAAGCTCATAGCCAAAGTGAGAATTCATGGTGGAAAGGGAAAATAAAATTCTACTCTAGCAAATGAAGCAAAAAGCAAGATATTTACACTATTCACATATGTACAACAACCAATAACATAACACCATTGCAAATCCCCGGCAACGGCGCCATTTTGACGATTGGATTTTTGACGGTTTAGAATTTTACAAATGAAATCTCGTCGAAGTATAGTCTCTAAACCAACAATAATCCTTTCGTACAAAAATTTGTTTGTCACAAGTACAAACCCCTAAAATCTATAAACCGAAGTATTTAAACCTCGGGTCGTTCTCCCTAGGATTTACAATAAAGTGTTTTGTTATTGGTTGTGAGTTATATTTGGGGTTTTAGAGGAGAAACATGAATAGTAAATGGTAAGAAAACTTTATTAACAAAATGGTCTTGGCAAGATTTGGTTGTCAAGGGTCTTCATCATTATCACTAGCCACAAGTATGGTAGTTGCAAGGAGTAATCCCACTTAGTCATCCTTAAATCAATTAACAAAGGAAAGTCAAGTGAGTTATATCAATCCTAGTCCATAAGTCCTAGCTTTCCACTAATTGGATTAATGAAGGCTGGAGTTAATGGCTATCAACTAGCAATCAATTGGACACTAGTGACTCAAGAAATCCTAAGTTACCTCCTCAAGCCAAGAACATAAAATCCTACTCTAACCTCCTCTCAAGCATTTCATCAAACACTTGGAAGGCACAAAAGGAAAGTATAGTAAATCACAACAAGAAAGAATTCTAACAACAATTGAATACAAAGAATTAACAACAACAATCAAGGAACTCACAATTATCATGAATTACCTCAAATTGCATTATTGAAAGAAAACAAAAGAACAAGAATATCTCAATTACAAAACCTAGAAACAAAATAAGAGAAATTACAACAAGAGGATAGGGATAGAAAGAAGAACCAAAGTGTAGCAATCATCAATTGAAGGTAGAAGTAGAAGGAGACTTGAATTAAACCTAGAACTATGAGATCCTAATCTAACCCTAATTCCTAATCCTAGAGAGAAGTGAGAGCTTCTCTCTCTAAAACTAACTCTAACTCCTAAAACTAAACTAATGATCAAAAGTACCTAAAGTATGTTGATTCCCCTTCAATACTTGACTTAAATAGCATCAGAAATGAGTTGGATTGGGCCCACATGGCTCCTAAAACCGCTGGGGACGATTTCATAATAGTGGGCCACGGACAGAATCGGCGCGCGCGCGCAAAGTGCGCGTGCGCGCCCCTGAACGCGAAGCAACATATGGCAAAATTTATATCATTTCGAAGCCCCGGATGTTAGCTTTCCAACCCAACTGGAACCGCATCATTTGGACCTCTGTAGCTCAAGTTATGGTCAATTAAGTGCGAAGAGGTCAGGCTTGACAGCTTTTTGGTTCCATCATTTTTTCATGAGTTCTCCAACTTTACATGCTTTTTCTTCATTCCCTTGATCCAATCTTTGCCTCCTAAATCTGAAATCACTTAGCAAACATATCAAGGCATCTAATGGAATCAAGGAGAATTAGATTTAGCTATTTTAAGTCCTAAAAAGCATGTTTTCACTCTTAAGCACAATTAAAGGAGAATATACAAAACCATGCTATTTCATTGAATAAATGTGGGTAAAAGGTGATAAAATTCCCTAAATTCAATACAAGATAAACCCTACAAATGGGGTTTGTCAACCACACCGAAATAAAGAGTGGTTCTCCGGTGGATGCTTCATTGCTTCCTCTAGGCTAAAGCTTACAATTCTCCCATCTATTTCAAATGAGTAGTTCCCCGAGTAGGCATCAAGTTTAAATCTAGAGGTTCTCAAGAATGGCCTTCCAAGTAAGATGGACGATGCTCTCTCGGTTTCGCTTGATGGCATTTCGAGGACATAGAAGTCAATCGGAAACACCAACCCTTTTATATTCACCAATACATCTTCCGCAACACCCGCCACGGTTATTATGCTTTTATCCGCTAAGACAAATCTTGCCGTCGACCTTTTTAGTGGTGGTAAGTTCAATACCCGGTAGACGGATAGTGGCATGATGCTAACACATGCTCCAAGGTCGCACATACAATCTCTAAATTGAACTCCATTGACTGTGCAAGTGACCATACAAGGACCCGGATCATCACACTTCTCGGGTAGCGTTCCCATTAAAGCGGAAATGGAACTTCCCAATGGAATGGTTTCCAATTCAAGAATTCTGTCCTTATGTATGCATAAGTCTTTGAGAAATTTAGCATATCTAGGAACTTGATTGATGGCATCAAAGAGGGGGATGGTTACCTCAACTTTCTTGAACACTTCCACCATTTTAGGGTCGAGTTCTATGCGCTTTTTAGCTTTCTTCGCAAGTGTTGGGAATGGAAGTGGTTGAGCAACTTCTTCTTCCAAGGTTCTTTTGGCCTTGGTTGTCTCCCCGGCAACGGTGCCATTTTGACAAATGAATTTTTGTTGGTATAGAATTTATCAAGTGATCAATCGTAGTATAGTCTAAACCAACGCGAAATCCATCATCAAACAAATCTACAATCTATGTCCGAGAGTATTAATCTCCCGAGTCGTTCTCCCTTGTTGGTTGGACTTCATCCTCAACTGTGGCTTGTGGTGTCTCCTCTTCCACTACTTCTTCTATGTCTATCCTCTCCTCTTCTTGGACGGTTGTGATAAGGCTTGAATCCTTCGCTTCCTTCCTTTTTAGTTGCGTACCGGACCTAAGGGTGATGGCATTGATGCCCCCTTTTGGATTTGGTTGAGGTTGAGAGGGAATGACACTTTGGATTGGGGGTTGAGGAGTAGAAGTTGATGGTGTATCCATGCGTGCAAGAAGAGCTTGTAGTGTAGAGGTGAGGCCGGTGAGGCCGGAAGCAAGTGTGTTTTGTAGTTCCTTTTGACCTTGGATAATGGTTCGGAGTGTTTCATCTTGATTGGAGGGGGTGGTTACATATGTGAGTTGAGGAGCTTGTGATTGGTTGGGTGGTGGTCTTTGATGTGGTGGTTGATAGGTTTGGTAGTTTCTTTGTGGGTTTTGTTGGTTGTATGGTTGATTTTGTGAGTTGTATGGTCGGTTTTGTGAGAAGTTTTGTGAATTGTTACCCCATCTTTGACCTCCTCCATTATTGTTGTTGTTGTCCCTATTCCCTTGTTGATGGTTGTCTCTCCAATTTTGATTATTGTATCCACTTCCTTGGTTGTGGCTTCCTCCTCCTTGATAAGAGTACCCTTGGTTAGGATTACCGCCTTGGTAGTATCCTTGATTGGGGCGATCATAGAAATTGTGGGTAGCCGCCAAGGTATTGTCTTCTTGAAGGCTTGGGCACTCATCCGTGTAGTGAGAGTAGCAAGAGTAAATGCCACATACTCTTTGAGGGACCAATTGTTGGTTGTGTTGTTGAGGTGGTGGAGGGTGTTGTTGGTATGATTGAGGTTGTGATTGTTGTTGGTTCAATTGGAGTTGTTTCAAGATGGATGTCATCTCATTCAAGGATTGAGTTAGAGCGGTGGTTTCACTACTAGTTGATACCTCATTCACGGTCCTTGAACGATTGACTCTTCGCCTCATATGTTGATTGGATTCGGCCAAGTCAATAATAAGTTGCCATGCCTCCTCCGCGGTTTTATATTTGGACAAAGAACCATTGCTAGAAGTGTCCAAGAGAGTTCTATCTTGCTCTCGCATCCCTTGACATATGTATCCAAGCAATACTTGAGTGTCGAGCATGTGATTGGGGCATGCATCTAGTAGCTTATGGAACCGTTCCCAATACTCATAGAGTGGTTCCGTCTTACCTTGCACAATACAAGACATTTCCTTCCTTAGCCTATCCATCTTCTCCGGAGGTAGGAATTTATCCAAGAATCCCCTTCTAAGTAAGTCCCAATCGGAGGTAACTTCACTAGAGAGGGTGTAGAACCATTCTTTAGCCTTGTCCTCAAGAGAGAAAGGGAAAGCAAACAACCATATAGCAACTTCATCGGACCCTTCCCGTCTAGTAGTTGAACATATGCGATGGAAGTCCTTGAGATGTCGAATAGGATCTTGTGCGGGAAGCCCATGAAACTTAGGTAGGAGGTTGATCAAAGCGGTCTTCAATTCAAAGTTAGCATTCAAGTTGGGGTGAGTTACGTGAAGGGGTTGAAGGACATAATCCGGTGCACCCGCTTCCTTGATGGTAACTCTCCTCGGAGCGTCCATGGTATTAGTACCTAGAACAAAAGAAGATTTGTTAGTGAGATTGATGGAAGTAGGATTAATGCTTTCGTTGAGTGACGGTTCAATGTTCACTTTTAGTAAGGTGGTTGAGGTGGTGAAAACCTCTTCCCCTTTTCCAAACTTAAGCCGCCTCCGAGCTTGTCTAATATGAAACAAAGTTCGTTCTATTTCCGGATCAAAAGGGACTAAGCTCAGATTCGATTGTGAACGCGTCATGCAATGAAGGGAAAATGAAATTCATTGTGACAAATGAAGGGTTAGTCACTTGAATTATTCACAATGAGGTGCAACTATGTACATATACACATGCTTAATCCAAACAATAACATGGCACACTAAGCAAATTCCCCGGCAACGGCGCCATTTTGACAAATGAATTTTTGTTGGTATAGAATTTATCAAGTGATCAATCGTAGTATAGTCTAAACCAACGCGAAATCCATCATCAAACAAATCTACAATCTATGTCCGAGAGTATTAATCTCCCGAGTCGTTCTCCCTTGGAATTGCCAAAGTATGCATCTTATCGATTTAGCAAGCTTTGTTGAGTTCTTTGAAGATTTTAGCAAGTAATGAGAAACAAACAATCAATTATCAAAAGGACTTGACTTAGGGTTGGCATTGGAAAGTCTATCCTCATAGCTCATTCAATGTTGACAAGTATTAGGCCTTGCTTCATTTAGTTATCCCCTAAGTATAGAGAAAAATCAAATGAAAACAATCAACTTGAGTCACAAGTCCTAGCTTCATCTTATGGGAATCTAGCTTTAGTGCACTCTAAGTCAATTAGCAATCCCTAATCCTCAATCAACTATTGAGATAACTATTCAATTCCTCCCAATATCCAAACCCTATGCCAAGTACAAAAATTCTACTCCATAGCTAGTATTGACATTTTATCAAACATGTAATGAGCAAAAAAGAAAGTCATGGTGAAATGAAGAGAAAAGTAGAATTAGAAATATTGCAACACAAGAAATTGACAACAAGTATCAAGGAGCAACAATGAGAATCAAAATCTCAAAATATCAATGGAATCCAAAAATCATAGAATTGAATCTTAGATCCAAGGAATGTCAACAATTACAACTACAACTTGAAATGGGAAGAGAAAAACCTATTACGTGAACAAAGGGGAATGAAAGTTGCAATGGATCTCACCAAGGAATGGGTAAAAATTCAGAATTTTGATGAGGAAGAACCCTAGCAAAAGCTTGAGAGAAGTTGATGAATCCTAGAGAGAAGTTGGAGTTTCTCTCTCTAACAATGTAACTAACTCCAAAATATCTTAAAAACTAGAAAATGAACTAAGTCCCTTCAGCCCTTGCCCCCTTGGTCCTCTTAAGCCTTTTCCTGCCAAAGCACCCCTCAAAAGTTAGGATCTCCAACCAACCCCACGCTTAAGTCACGTGACTTTTTATAAAAATCATTTTCGAGCATCGGCGCGTACGCGCAGGGTACGCGTGCGCGCCATGGATGCGGTTCTGGAGTGTGCGCGGGAGCGGGACGTACGCGTATGCGTCCATGAGGATCCTGGCTTAGCCGCTACTCAAGCCGGCTCGTGGCTTGGCTCTCAGTCTCGGCTTCGCGTTGCTCTCATCCGCGCGGGCGCGTCAGGTGCGTGCACGCGCCCATGTGGAAATTTCCAAAGCTTCAATTCTCATGCTTCCTTTCCTTGCACCCATCTTCCTTCTCTTTTCCTGTCCATTCCTGCTCTATATCCTGAAACCACTTAGCGCACAAGTCACGGCATCGAATGGCATCGAGAGGAGATTAGAGATGTATCTATTTTAGTGCAAAATAAACATGTTTTCATTCATGAGACAAAACTAGGAAAGGAATGCAAGTCCTTGTATTTTCATGCAGAAAATGTGTGAAATCATTGATAAACCCTTTGAAATTAACACAAGATAAACCCTCAAAATGGGGTTTGTCACATCCCCCTCTTTGATGCTATCCATCAAGTTCCTAGGTATGCAAAATTCCTTAAAGATCTATGCATGAACAAGGATAGAATTCTTGAATTGGAAACCATCCCATTGGGGAGTTCTATTTCCGCTTTAATGGGAGCATTGCCCGAGAAATGTGATGATCCAGGCCCTTGTATGGTCACTTGCACCGTCAATGGAGTTCAATTCATAGATTGTATGTGTGACCTTAGAGCATGTGTTAGTATCATGCCTCTCTCTGTCTACTGGGTATTGAAGTTGCCACCACTAAAAAGGTCGACGGCAAGATTTGTCCTAGCGGATAAAAGCATAATAATCGTGACGGGTGTTGCGGAAGATGTACTGGTGAATATCAAAGGGTTGGTGTTTCCGATTGACTTCTATGTCCTTGAAATGCCATCAAGCGAAACCGAGAGAGCATCATCCATCCTACTTGGAAGACCATTTTTGAGAACTTCTAGATTTAAGCTAGATGCCTACTCGGGAACCTACTCATTTGAGACAGATGGGAGAGTCGTAAGTTTTAGCCTAGAAGAAGCAATGAATCATCCACCGGAGAATCACTCTCTATTCTAGTGTGACCCAATTGACAACATTGTTGCCGAAGTGCACCTTGCAAAGTTAGATGAGAAGTACATGATTGAGGAAGCAAATGAAGATCCAAGCAAATTAAACACCACGCACCATACAAACCATCCGGAAACTCAAACCTCAAATAATGACAAAAAGATGGAATTGAAGCCACTACCACCCCACATAAAGTACTCATATCTTGATGAATCCCAAAAACTGCCTGTGATAATCGCAAAAGAGCTAACTCCTCAACAAGAAGAAAAGTTGCTAGATGTCTTGAGGAAAAATAAAAGGGCAATCGGGTGGAGTTTGGCGGATCTAGTGGGAATAAGCCCCCAAGTATGCGAGCACCGCATATTTCTTGAAGAAGGAGCAAGACGGGTCTGACAACCTCAAAGGAGACTTAACCCAACCATTCTTGAGGTTGTGAAAAAAGAGGTCACTCGGCTACTTGAAGCGGACATCATCTATCCTATCTCGGATAGCGAGTGGGTAAGCCCGGTCCAAGTGGTGCCAAAGAAATCCGGGGTGACCACAATCAAAAATAAAAGTGGTGAACTCATAGCAACAAGAGTGCAAAATTCTTGGAGAGTATGCATAGACTACCGAAGATTGAATGCGGCCACAAGAAAAGATCACTTTCCACTACCATTTATTGATCAAATGCTTGATCGACTAGCCGGTAAATCTTATTATTTCTTTCTTGATGGTTACTCCGGATACTTCCAAATACACATTGCTCTAGAGGACCAAGAAAAAACCACATTTACTTGCCCCTTTGGAACGTATGCTTACAAGCGTATGCCATTTGGTCTATGCAACGCACTGGCAACGTTTCAAAGATGCATGATGAGCGTATTTGCGGATTTTCTAGAACAATGTATGGAAGTTTTCATGGACGACTTTAGTGTGTACGGTGATTCATTTGATCATTGCCTAGGTAACCTTGAAAAAGTCTTAGAGAGATGCACCAAAACAAACCTTGTCTTAAATTTCGAAAAATGTCATTTCATGGTCAAACAAGGCATTGTTTTGGGACACATAGTTTCAAAAGAAGGCATCTCCGTAGATCCGGCAAAAATAAATGTCATATCTAGTCTACCTTACCCCTCCTCCGAGAGGGAAGTCCGCTCTTTTCTTGGACATGCAGGATTCTACCGGAGATTCATCAAAGACTTTAGCAAGGTGGCCTTACCTCTCTCTCGACTACTACAAAAGGACACTGAATTTGAACTGAGCAAGGAATGTATGGAAGCATATGACAAACTTAAGTGGCATTGACACAAGCTCCTATTGTGCGAGGACCAAATTGGACTCAACCATTTGAAATCATGTGCGATGCCTCGAATTATGTGATAGGAGCCGCGTTAGCACAACGCGAAGGTAAGATTCCCTATGTCATAGCCTATGCTTCCAAAACACTAGATGGAGCCCAATCTAACTACACTACTACCGAAAAGGAACTCTTAGCTATCGTTTTTGTTTTGGACAAGTTCCGAGCCTATCTTCTTGGTTCCAAGGTAGTAGTGTACTCGGATCACGCTGCATTAAAGTACTTGTTGGCCAAAAAGGAATCAAAATCGAGATTAATTCGATGGGTGCTTTTGTTACAAGAATTTGATTTGGAGATCAAGCATAGGAGTGGTTCCCAAAACTTAGTGGCGGACCATCTAAGTCGCCTCGAACACACAAAAAGTGACACCACCCCTATCAATGACTCCTTTCCTCTAGATGGTTTGCACGCAATCTCGGAAGTAATTCCTTGGTATGCCCCAATAGCAAACTACTTGGTTTCACGCACCTTCCCTCCCAATCTCAACAAACATCAAAAGGACAAGCTGAAAAGTGAATCCAAATAGTATGTTTGGGACGATCCCTATTTGTGGAGGTGTGGAGCGGACCAAATAGTGCGACGATGCATACCTCAAACCGAATTCCAAGCAATCTTGGATGCTTGCCATTCTTCCGAAGGAGGTGGCCACTACGGCCCCCAAAGAACGGCAAGAAAGGTCATCGATTGCGGATTTTGGTGGCTAACCCTTCTCAAAGATTCTTCCCTCTATTGCAAATCTTGTCCCCAATGCATTCGGTTTGGAAATATTTCTAAGAAGGATGAAATCCCCCAACAAAATATGCTTTTTTGTGAAATCTTTGATGTGTGGGGAATCGACTTCATGGGACCATTTCCAAATTCCAATGGCTTTCTCTACATTCTGTTAGCCATCGATTATGTGTCAAAATGGGTGGAGGCAATCCCCACCCGAACGGATGATGCTCATGTTGTTTATTCTTTTGTGAGGAACAATATCATTTGTCATTTTGGCTTGCCAAGAGCAATCATAAGTGACCAAGGATCCCACTTTTGCAACAAAAAAATGGACGGCCTCATGAAGAAGTACGGCATCACACACAAAGTTGCTACGGCCTACCACCCTCAGACAAACGGCCAAGCTGAAGTTTCTAACCGAGAAATTAAACATGTGTTGGAAAGAATTGTGAAGCCGAATAGGAAGGATTGGAGCACTAAGCTCTCCGATGCACTTTGGGCATATCGAACGGCTTACAAAACACCCATCGGCATGAGCCCTTTTAGGCTTGTATATGGTAAAGCCTGCCACTTACCGGTAGAAATCGAACACAAAGCTTATTGGGCCATAAAGGAATGCAATCTAAGTTTGGGTGGAGCCGGCGTAGAGAGAAAGCTTCAATTGGCGGAATTGGAATGCTTGAGATTAGAAGCCTATGACAATTCTAGACTCTACAAGGAAAAGATGAAAGCCATTCATGACAAGAACATTAGGAGAAGGGAATTTAGACCCGATGAACTAGTTCTCCTTTACAACTCAAGGTTGAGATTACTATCCAGAAAGCTTAGATCAAGATGGGATGGACCCTACCAATTAGAAAAAGTAGAACCTTATGGGGTCTACCACTTGCGCCACCCATCAAGTCCGGACATTTTCAAGGTAAATGGACATCGTCTCAAATTGTACCATGGTGAGCAAAGAAAGAACTCCAAGGAATTTGAAGTGTTCCTCTTGAGGGATGCATCTCTTGAACAAGAACTTTGAGCTAGTGGAAGTCCAACTTAAGGACGGTAAACAAAAGTGCTAGGTGGGAGACACCCCACCATGGTAAGATCTACCATTTGTACATAGCCATTGAATTCTTCTTTGATTGATACTTGCTTAACACTTGACTTCATGTTTGGTAGCTAGGTGATTGATGTAGTTGTAGCTAGATTTGATTTCAAATTTTGTTTCATTCGTTAAGTTCATTTGGTACGTAGTCATGTTAAAACATCATTCTATAGTGCTTAAGTGGCTGTTTGGAGGGTTCGAATGCTATAAGTGGTGCAACAAAACATGCAAACTTTGAAAAAGGCACCCTTCCGCGCGTGCGCGCACCTGGCGTGTACGCGCCTATGAAGCATTTTCGACCACCCACGCGGATGCGTGACGTGCGCGGACGCGTGGATTGCAAAAATTACCCCTACATACATCTTCCAGAAAGTTGCACCCACACTACGCCAGCACCATGCCTGAGGCACAGGCCAATCACGCGTGCGCGCACCTGGCGCGTACGCACCCTTAGACAAGTCCGCAGATCAACGCGCTAGCGCCCCCTGCGCGCGCGCGTCGACCGCCCCTGTGCACTCCTGGTACATATTCTAGAGAGTTGGGCAACTCTCGCGCCTGCACTAAGCCCCAGCCTACCACCTCTGCCGCGTGCGCACGATTGGCGCCGACGCGTCCATATGCTCACAACACGAGGGACGCGCCCGCGCCCATGCCACGCACGCGTCCCTCGTCCTGCACCAACCTCTAGGCCACTCTCCAGAGAGTTAAGCCAACACCAGGCCCATCTCATGCCTAGGGCATAATCGCATTGCCGAATGCGCGCACCGTGCGCGCGCGCACCAACATCCCTGCAGCCAACTTCTGGTACCTCTTCCAGAGAGTTGTGCCACCTCTGAGCCAACCTTGTGCTACGAGCACAAGCACATGGGTGCCCACGCGCAACGTACGCGTGCGCACCATCACACCATCCCGCTCCCCTGCGCGGGCGCGCACTGTGCGCGCACGCGTAGGTGACCGACGTAAACATAATAGGGAGCACACTTGCTCCCTTCATTCTCCATCATCCCACTCTACAAACTTCCTCTTCCATACCATTTTCCATCTCATTCAAGGTACTATACTAGGCTCCCCTCCTACTCTACTTATCTCTTTTGCTTCTTAGTAGTTAATTTCATTCTCTTTTAGGTAATCTTTTTCTTTCTTTTCCTTTCCCTTTTTTTGAGCCCCTCACTTTTTGGGGTATTTTTGCTCCTTTTCAAATTAACCCTTCATAGGCACTTGAGACATGACTTCTCTTGCATTGATGGAATGTTACATTGCTTCCCCCTCATACATTTGCATAGTACAACAAGGATGCACGCCAAGTGTTTGAGGAAAAGCATACATGACTTTTATGCTCATTATGACTCATTGTTTCTTAACTAGTCACTCTTGGGTGCACTATCACATTCTACAATCCACCGAATCACCTTTTCATAAATTGCTTTTCACTTTTGGTATTTGAGGGTGTATGCTTCTCATGCCTTCCCTTGCATGCTTATACTACCCCTATACCACATGCCAATGATTTGCCGTGCTTATCACATATTATCTTAGTTACATGTTGCAGCTGTCATGTAATACGGATACCCATATTCTTACGACACAATCTCTCACTTGCATAATCACATTCAATTACGCTTCCTTGGTTTTAATGTTATCCCCTTTCTTTACTATCATAGGATGGTCATCAAAAAGAGCAAAGGGAAAGCCCCGAAGAAGCCGACCGTCAACAGAGCGCGCCAAGAACCAACAGTCAAGCCCCTCCTCAAGAAGGCTACGGGCCCCGTTGATGCTATAGAGAAGGACAACCCTCCAAAGGACTCAAACAAGTTCCCTAACCGATACTGCGAACTTGTTTACTCAAGAATGATTGAGCGGAATTATCACCCGGAACCCCTTCTAGTCCTGCCGTCCCACCTCACTCCGATAGTGATGCCACACATTGACCGGAGGCAATGGAGGTTCCTCATGAGGCGACTAATGGAGGTCAATTTATCATGGGTGGTGGAGTTCTACTCCAACTACCACTCACCCCTTCTCACATTAGTCTTTGTGCGCCGAAAGCAAGTGTCAGTCACAGTGGAAGCCATCCAAGAAGTACTTAAGATTGAGCCATTAGCAGACGGATATGACGCCTATCAAGAAGTCTTGTTAGCATGCAACGAACGTGAGTTCGATTGGGGCACGGTCCTCCGCGTAATCGCTTCACCTGAAGCATTTTGGATTCGGGGAACCATAAAGCAAAGACCAAAGGGTTTAGATGCACGTTTCTTCACTCAAGGAGCCGCGGCATGGGCCCAAATCCTAGCTCACTACGTGCTTCCGAGCACACATGGGTCATCCATTACCGCCGAGCTTGCCTTATTAGTATGGTGCATCCTAACTGAGAAATCGGTCGACATTTCGCATGCCATTCGCCAATCCATGGGGCGTATTCATGTTAAGGGAAACTTACCCTTCCCCGCTATGGTGACTGAATTAGTAGCGGCAGCCGGTGTCCACTGCGAGGCTAAGGATCGGAGAACCTCGATCCCGGTCGAGGGAGACATTATTCCATCCAAGAGGTGCCTCAAGCCTCTGGAAGTTGTCCAGGACCTTGGACTGACCAACTCAACTCGCAACACCACTACCTCATCCGCACCACATAAATCCACCACCCAACGCCTTGAAGACCTTCACAGGAAGCTGGACCGCTATGAGAGGCGTAATCAGCGCCGATATGCTCACGTGAAGAAGCTTCTAAGCATTGTCACCCCACCTATGGAGGAACCTGATATCTCCACATCTACCGCAACTTCAAGCGGAAATAGCGATGACAACGGAGATGAAGGACACTTGGAACTCGGCCACCCATTGCGCATCACCTATAGCACGGTGGACCGTGCCAAGTTTTAAGTGTGGGGAGGTCGGCCGACCGATCTCCGTAGGTAAACACCCAAATAAATTTTTTTTCTTTTGAACTCCTTTGTAGTTAGGATAGGTTGCACGATTAGGTTCTCTTCGACACCAATTGCATGATAAGTCTACTTGGTTGGAACAATGAAACTCTTTTTAGGAAACTAATACTTTAGGGCAACCGTAGCATTGCCAACTTTGAATATTTTGATGTCAAACTTGCTTGAAGAACTGTATTTTGGAACATGGTTTTTGAGCTAAGAACACAAGCTTGTGAGATTTGAGCCTAATTGTGTGGTTACATCTTATAACCACCTATTTTTCCTTCTTGTGTGCATTATTCTCTTTCTATGATTGTAATCTTTGATTTGTTTGAATCTATATGTCCCATTATTTCTTGTATTCATGCATTTATATGATTGAGGCCATCATTTCATTAGCTCACTTAACCAGATAGCCTTACCTTTTACTCTCCTTTGTTAGCCGATTTTGAGACTACGCTTAACCCACTTGTTCTTTAATTTAGCACATTACAAGCCTTAAAGCGGAAAACAATGAATGTCCTTTATTTGGATCTTTGATTGGCTTAGGCTAGTGAGTGTGAGTGTCATTCAAAAGTGGGAAAACTTTGGGACATTGGTTGGGATAAAAGGGTGTTTGTGTTTTGTATTTTTATATTGGGGAATTGGGTACATACTCATGTATTGATTAAATGTATAGACCTTATGCATTGATGTTCTTGTATATAGTTTGAAAGAAAAAGAAAAAAATGAAAAGAAAAAGAGATAAAAGTGAAAAAGAAAAAAAAAAGAAAAGAAAAAGAAAAAAATATATATATAAAAAGAAAGAAACAGAAAAGCAATAAAGGGGACAAAATGCCCCAAAGTAAAGTTAAAATAAAATCAATGCATAAGTGTTGTGAAATGAATAGAAAATGCATGAGTATGTGAAAAAGTGAGGAATGGGTAGTTAGATTAGTACTTAATTGTATAGGTCATTGATGAGCGGATAATTTGTACGCTTTTTGGCATTGTTTTTAGTATGTTTTTAGTATGATCTAGTTAGTTTTTAGTATATTTTTATTAGTTTTTAGTTAAAATTCACTTTTCTGGACTTTACTATGAGTTTGTGTGTTTTTCTGTGATTTCAGGTATTTTCTGGCTGAAATTGAGGGACCTGAGCAAAAATCTGATTTAGAGACTAAAAAGGACTGCAGATGCTGTTGGATTCTGACCTCCCTGCACTCGAAGCGGATTTTCTGGAGCTACAGAATCCAAATTGGCGCGCTCTCAACGGCGTTAGAAAGTCGACATCCTGGGCTTTCCAGCAATATATGATAGTCCATACTTTGCCCAAGATTTGATGGCCCAAATCGGCGTTCAAAGTCACCCTCAGAATTCCCAGCGTTAAACGCCGGAACTGGCACCAAAATGGGAGTTAAACGCCCAAACTGGCACTAAAGCTGGCGTTTAACTCCAGAAGGAGTCTCTACACGAAAATGCTTCATTGCTCAGCCCAAGCACACACCAAGTGGGCCCGGAAGTGGATTTTTATGTCATTTACTCATCTCTGTACACCCTAGGCTACTAGTTCTCTATAAGTAGGACCTTTTACTATTGTATTGAGATATCTGGGTAGTTATCTTTGTTTTGATGCTATCTTAGATCATTGGGAGGCTGGCCATTCGGCCATGCCTAGACCTTGTTCTTATGTATTTTCAACGGTGGAGTTTCTACACACCATAGATTAAGGTGTGGAGCTCTGCTGTACCTCGAGTATTAATGCAATTACTATTGTTCTTCTATTCAATTCCGCTTGTTCTTGTTCTAAGATATCACTTGTTCTTCAACTTGATGAATGTGATGATCCGTGACACTCATCATCATTCTCACCTATGAACGTATGACTGACAACCACCTCCGTTCTACCTTCGATTGGGTGAATATCTCTTGGATTCCTGATACACGATGCATGGTTGATCGCCTGACAAACGAGCCAGCCATTCCGTGAGATCAGAGTCTTCGTGGTATAGGCTAGAACTGATGGCGGCATTCAAGAGAATCCGGAAGGTCTAACCTTGTCTGTGGTATTCTGAGTAGGATTCAATGATTGAATGACTGTGACGTGCTTCAAACTCCTGAGGGCGGGGCGTTAGTGACAGACGCAAAAGAATCACTGGATTCTATTCCGGCCTGATCGAGAACCGACAGATGGATAGCCGTGCCGTGACAGGGTGCGTTGAACATTTCCACTGAGAGGATGGGAGGTAGCCACTGACAACGGTGAAACCCTTGCATAAGCTTGCCATGGAAAGGAGGAAGAAGGATTGGATGAAGACAGTAGGAAAGCAGAGAGACGGAAGGGAAGGCATCTTCATACACTTATCTAAAATTCCTACCAATGAATTACATAAGTATCTCTATCTTTATCTTTATGTTTTATGCGTTTATCACCATACCCATTTGAGTTTGCCTGACTAAGATTTACAAGGTGACCATAGCTTGCTTCATACCAACAATCTCTGTGGGATCGACCCTTACTCGCGTAAGGTTTATTACTTGGACGACCCAGTACACTTGCTGGTTAGTTGTGCGAAGTTGTGTTTACGCCATGGTATTGAACACCAAGTTTTTGGATTCATTACCGGGGATTATTTGATTTATGAAAAGTATTGATCACAATTTCGTGCACCAAGTTTTTGGCGCCGTTGCCGGGGATTGTTCGAGTATGGACAACTGACAGTTCATCTTGTTGCTTAGATTAGGTATTTTTTCTTCAGAGTTTTTGAGAATGAATTCTAGAGTTTCATGATGATCTGTTGAAATCTGGCTGGCTGTGAAGCCATGTCTAATTTCATTGGACCGAGGTTTCAACTTATCATCACAAAAGCTTGTTGATCTCTATCAATCTTGCTTTTGGAGCAGTGATCTGCTAAGGCTTGGCTGGCCATTGGCCATGTCTAGTGTTTTGGACCGAAGCTTTCCTTGAAAGCTTGGCTGGCTGTGAAGCCATGTCTAATTCCTGGACCGGAGTCTTAGACTAGCATTGCACTGATTCCTGGAATTCTCATTAAGAATTTTGATACCTTTATTTTCTTTTTCCACTTAATTTTCGAAAAAAAGCACAAAAAAATTTACAAAGTCATAAAATCCAAAAATATTTCTTGTTTGAGTCTAGTGTCTCATGTTAAGTTTGGTGTCAATTGCATGCATTCATTCATGTGTCTTAGTGATCTTCAAGATGTTCTTGATGATTTCTTACTCTAATCTTTAAATTCTCTTGACTTGAGTGTTTTGTGTGTCTTATATGCATTCTCATTAGTGTCAGTAGTATACAAACTGCTAAGTTTGGTGTCTTGCATGCATTGTTATTTGATTCTTGTTGCATTTTGATTTTTCCTTATTATTAAAAATCCAAAAATATTTTTAATTTGTGTCTTCTCAAGTCAATAATACAGAGAATTGAAGATTCAGAACATACAGCAGAGGAATTATACAGAAAAAGTTGGGCGTTCAAAACGCCCAGTGAAGAAGGACAGACTGGCGTTTAAACGCCAGCCAGGGTGCCTGGTTGGGCGTTTAACGCCCAAAACGGTAGAGTTTTGGGCGTTAAACGCCAGGATGGCACAAGAGGGAAGATTTTGTTTTCAATGCAAATTTTTTTCAAGTTTTCAAAATCTTTTCAAAATCAAATCTTTTTCAAATCATATCTTTTCAATCAAATCTTTTTCAAATTCAATTTCTTTCTATTTTCAAAGATACTTGCTATCAATTAATGATTTGATTCAACATTTCAAGTATGTTGCCTTTTCTGTTGAGAAAGGTTTAATGTTTGAATTATATCTTTTCTTGATAGCCAAGTCATTAATTTTCAAAATCACATTTTTTTTAAAATATTTTTCAAATCATATCTTCTCAATCACATTTTTTTAAAAACCAATCATATCTTCTTAACCACATCTTTTCCAAAATAGTTTTCAATCAAATCTTTTTGATTTCTACTTTCAAAATCTTTTTCAAAAATCACTTGATTTCTTTTCCACTTTCATTTTCGAAAATCAATTAGTGTTTTTCAAAAAAATGTTTTCAAAATCTATTACCTAATTTTCGAAAATTGCTTCCCTTCTTCTCACATCCTTCTATTTATGGACTAACACTATTCCTTAATGCAAAATTCGAACTCCATCTTCTTTGATAAGTTCGAATTTTCTACTTCTGTCTTCTACTTTTCTTTTCCTCTGACACCTAAAGGAATCTCTATACTGTGACATAGAGGATTCCACATTTTCTTGTTCCCTTCTCTTTCTTATGAGCAGGAGCAAGGACAAAAGCATTCTTGTTGAGGCTGATCCTGAACCCGAAAGGACCTTGAAGCGAAAGCTAAGAGAAGCCAAGGCACAACTTTCTGTAGAGGACTTAACAGAAATCTTCAAGGAAAAAGAACACATGGCAGCCGAAAACAACAACAATGCCAACAATACAAGGAAGGTGCTGGGTGACTTTACTGCACCTACTCCCGACTTCTATGGGAGAAGCATCTCTATCCCTGCCATTGGAGCAAACAACTTTGAGCTTAAGCCTCAATTAGTTTCTCTAATGCAACAGAATTGCAAGTTCCATGGACTTCCATTGGAAGATCCTCATCAGTTTTTAGCTGAATTCTTTCAAATCTGTGACACAGTCAAGACTAATGGGATTGACCCTGAGGTCTACAGACTTATGCTATTCCCTTTTGCTGTAAGAGACAGAGCTAGGACATGGTTGGACTCACAACCTAAAGAAAGCCGGGACTCTTGGGAAAAGCTAGTCAATGCCTTCTTGGCAAAGTTCTTTCCACCTCAAAAATTGAGTAAGCTTAGAGTGGAAGTCCAAACCTTCAGACAGAAGGAAGGAGAATCCCTCTATGAAGCTTGGGAAAGATACAAACAATTAATCAGAAAGTGCCCTTCTGATATGCTTTCTGAATGGAGCATCATCGGTATTTTCTATGATGGTCTCTCTGAACTATCCAAAATGTCTTTGGATAGCTCTGCTGGAGGATCTCTTCATCTGAAGAAGACACCTACAGAAGCTCAAGAGCTAATTGAAATGGTTGCAAATAACCAATTCATGTACACTTCTGAAAGAAATCCTGTGAACAATGGGACTAGTCAGAAGAAAGGAGTTCTTGAGATTGACACTCTGAATGCCATATTGGCTCAGAACAAAATATTGACTCAACAAGTCAATATGATTTCTCAAAGTCTGTTTGGAATGCAAAATGCACCAAGCAGTACTAAGGAGGCTTCATCTGAGGAAGAAGCTTATGATCCTGAGAACCCTTCAATGGAAGAGGTGAATTACATGGGAGAACCCTATGGAAACACCTATAACCCTTCATGGAGAAATCATCCAAATCTCTCATGGAAGGATCAACAGAGACCTCAACAAGGTTTCAACAACAATAATGGTGGAAGAAACAGGTTTAGCAATAGCAAGCCTTTTCCATCATCTTCTCAGCAACAGACAGAGAGTTCTAAGCAGAATAACTCTGACTTAGCAACCATGGTCTCTGATCTAATCAAAACCACTCAAAGTTTCATGACTGAAACAAGGTCTTCCATTAGAAATTTGGAGGGACAAGTGGGTCAGCTGAGCAAGAAAATTACTGAACTCCCTCCTAGTACTCTTCCAAGCAATACAGAAGAAAATCCAAAAGGAGAGTGCAAGGCCATCAACATGGCCGAATTTTGGGAGGAAGGAGAGGCAGTGAACGCCACTGAGGAAGACCTCAATGGACGTCCACTGGCCTCCAATGAGTTCCCCAATGAGGAACCATGGGAATCTGAGGCTCAAAATGAGACCATAGAGATTCCATTGGACTTACTTCTGCCATTCATGAGCTCTAATGAGTATTCTTCCTCTGAAGAGGATGAGTATGTCACTAGAGAGCAAGTTGCTAAATACCTTGGAGCAATCATGAAGCTAAATGACAAGTTATTTGGAAATGAGACTTGGGAGGATGAACCCCCTTTGCTCACCAAAGAACTGGATGACTTGTCTAGGCAGAAATTACCTCAAAAGAGACAGGATCCTGGGAAGTTTTCAATACCTTGTACCATAGGCACCATGACCTTCAAGAAGGCCTTGTGTGACTTAGGGTCAAGTGTAAACCTCATGCCTCTCTCTGTAATGGAGAAGTTAGGGATCTCTGAGGTGCAAGCTGCAAAAATCTCACTAGAGATGGCAGACAATTCAAGAAAACAAGCCTATGGACTTGTAGAGGATGTTCTGGTTAAAATTGAAGACCATTACATCCCTACTGATTTCATAGTCCTAGAGACTGGGAAGTGCATGGATGAATCCATCATCCTTGGCAGATCCTTCCTAGCCACAGCAAGGGCTGTGATTGATGTTGATAGAGGAGAGTTGATCATTCAAGTGCATGAAGAATCCTTGGTGTTTAAGGCTCAAGGATATCCCTCTGTCACCATGGGGAGGAAGCATGAAGAGCTTCTCTCAAAACAGAGCCAAACAGAGCCCCCACAGTCAAACTCTAAGTTTGGTGTTGGGAGGCCACAACCAACTTCTAAGTTTGGTGTTGAACCCCCACATTCAAACTCTAAGTTTGGTGTTGAGAGGTTCCAACATAGCTCTGAGCATTTCTGAGGCTCCATAAGAGTCTTCTGTCAAGCTAATGACATTAAAAAAGCGCTTGTTGGGAGGCAACCCAATGTTTTATAATTAACTATTTTCTTTTGTTATTTTATATTTTTTTAGGTTGATGATCATGAGAAGTCACAAAATCAATGAAAAGAGCAAAAACAGAATGAAAAACAGGAAGAAAAATAGCACACCCTGGAGGACGCACCTACTGGCGTTTAAACGCCAGTAAGGTTAGCAGATGGGCGTTTAACGCCCAGTCTGGCACCATTCTGGGCGTTTAATGCCAGAAAGGGGCACCAGACTGGCGTTAAACGCCAGAAAAGGGCAAGAAGCTGGCGTTAAACGCCAGAAATGGGCACCAGCCCGGCGTTTAACGCCAGAAATGGCTAAAAACGCAATTTTGCTTGCCATTTGGTGCAGGGATGACTTTTCCTTGACACCTCAGGATCTGTGGACCCCACAGGATCCCCACCTACCCCACCACTCTCTCTCTCCTCTCCACCCATTCACCAATCACCTCAACACCTCTTCCCCAAAAGCCCTTCACCTATCAAATCCCATCTTTCTCTTCCCCACTCACATCCATCCTTCATAAAACCCCACCTACCTCACCATTCAAATTCAAACCACTTTCCCACCCAAACCCTCCTTCACTCCTTCATTTTCACACAACATACACACCACTTCTCCCCTTCTTGGCCGAAAACAAAAGCCATTCCCATCTCCTTCATTTCTTCTTCTTCTACTCTCTTCTTTCTTAATTTGCTCGAGGACGAGCAAACATTTTAAGTTTGGTGTGGTAAAAGCATTGCTTTTTGTTTTTCCATAACCATTTATGGCATCTAAGGCCGGAGAAACCTCTAGAAAGAGGAAAGGGAAGGCAAAAGCCTCTATCTCCGAGTCATGGGAGATGGAAATATTCATCTCAAGGGTGCATCAAGACCACTTCTATGAAGTTGTGGCCTTGAAGAAGGTGATCCCCGAGATCCATTTCAAACTCAAAAAAGGGTCAACTTTGATCAAAGGTTGGACCAAGTCCTCACAGTCATATGTGAAGAGGGCGCCCAATGGAAGAGAGATTCAAGAGGGAAGCCGGTTCAATTGAGAAGGCATGACCTCAAACCCGTGGCTAGAGGATGGTTGGAGTTTATCCAACGCTCAATCATCCCCACTAGCAACCGGTCTGAAGTTACCATAGACCGGGCTATCATGATTCATAGCATCATGATTGGAGAAGGAATAGAAGTTCATGAGGTTATAGCTCAAGAGCTTTATAAGGTGGCGGACAAGCCCTCTACCTTGGCAAGGTTAGCCTTCCCTCATCTCATTTGTCACCTCTGTTATTCAGTTGGAGTTGACATAGAGGGAGACACCCCTATTGATGAGGACAAGCCCATCACTAAGAAGAGGATGGAGCACACAAGAGATCCCACTCATCATGAAATCCCTGAGATGCCTCAAGGGATGCACTTTCCTCCATAAAACTATTGGGAGCAACTAAACACCTCCCTAGGAGAATTAAGTTCCAACATGGGACAACTAAGGGTGGAGCACCAAGAACACTCCATCATATTAGAGAAGATCAAAGAATCATGAGAGAGGAGCAACAAAGACAAGGAAGAGACATTGAGGAGCTCAAGCACTCCATAGGATCTTCAAGAGGAAGAAAGAGCCGCCATCACTAAGGTGGACCCGTTCCTTAATTTCCTTGTTCTTTACTTTCCTGTTTTTCGAATTTTAGTGCTTATGTTTGTCTATGTTTGTGTCTTGTGATCATTAGTGTCTTAGTGTCTATGCCTTAAAGTTATGAATGTCCTATGAATCCATCACCTTTCTTGAATGAAAAATGTGCTTAAATTGAAAAAGAAAAGAATTGCATGAATTTTGAATTTTATAACAGTTTAATTATCTTGATGTGGTGGCAATACTTTTGTTTTCTGAATGTATGCTTAAACAGTGCATATGTCTTTTGAATTTGTGGTTCATGAATATTGGCTCTTGAAAGAATGATGAAAAAGGAGACATGTTACTGAGGATCTGAAAAATCATAAAAATGATTCTTGAAGCAAGAAAAAGCAATGAAAAAAAAAGAAAATTTCGAAAAAAAAAAAGAAAAAAAATTCGAAAAAAGAAGAAGAAAAAGAAAGAAAGAAAAGGAAAAGAAATAAGGTTGTGATCCAAGGCAAAAAGAGTGTGCTTAAGAACCCTGGACACCTCTAATTGGGGACTCTAGCAAAGCTGAGTCACAATCTGAAAAGGTTCACCCAATTATGTGTCTGTGGCATGTATGTATCCGGTGGTAATACTGGAAGACAGAGTGCTTTGGGCCACGGCCAAGACTCAATAAGTAGCTATGTTCAAGAATCATCATACTCAACTAGGAGAATCAATAACACTATCTGGATTCTGAGTTCCTAAAGAAGCCAACCATTCTGAATTTCAAAGGATAGAGTGAGATGCCAAAACTGTTCAGAGGCAAAAAGCTAAAAGCCCCGCTCATCTAATTGATACTGATCTTCATAGATGTTTTTGGAATTCATTGCATATTCTCTTCTTTTTATCTTAATTGATTTTCAGTTGCTTGAGGACAAGCAACAATTTAAGTTTGGTGTTGTGATGAGCGGATAATTTGTACGCTTTTTGGCATTGTTTTTAGTATGATCTAGTTAGTTTTTAGTATATTTTTATTAGTTTTTAGTTAAAATTCAATTTTCTGGACTTTACTATGAGTTTGTGTGTTTTTCTGTGATTTCAGGTATTTCTGGCTGAAATTGAGGGACCTGAGCAAAAATCTGATTCAGAGACTAAAAAGGACTGCAGATGCTGTTGGATTCTGACCTCCCTGCCCTCGAAGCAGATTTTCTGGAGCTACAGAAGCCCAATTGGCGCGCTCTCAACGGCGTTGAAAAGTAGACATCCTGGGCTTTTCAGCAATATATAATAGTTCATACTTTGCCCAAGATTTGATGGCCCAAACCGGCGTTCAAATTCACCCTTAGAATTCCCAGCGTTAAACGCCGGAACTGGCACCAAAATGGGAGTTAAACGCCCAAACTGGCACTAAAGCTGGCGTTTAACTCCAGAAGGAGTCTCTACACGAAAATGATTCATTGCTCAGCCCAAGCAACACCAAGTGGGCCCGGAAGTGGATTTTTATGTCATTTACTCATCTTTGTACACCCTAGGCTACTAGTTCTCTATAAGTAGGACCTTTTACTATTGTATTGAGATATCTGGGTAGTTATCTTTGTTTTGATGCTATCTTAGATCATTGGGAGGCTGGCCATTCGGCCATGCCTAGACCTTGTTCTTATGTATTTTCAACGGTGGAGTTTCTACACACCATAGATTAAGGTGTGGAGCTCTGCTGTACCTCGAGTATTAATGCAATTACTATTGTTCTTCTATTCAATTCCGCTTGTTCTTGTTCTAAGATATCACTTGTTCTTCAACTTGATGAATGTGATGATCCGTGACACTCATCATCATTCTCACCTATGAACGTGTGACTGACAACCACCTCCGTTCTACCTTCGATTGGGTGAATATCTCTTGGATTCCTGATACACGATGCATGGTTGATCGCCTGACAACCGAGTGCTCGCCTGACAAACGAGCCAGCCATTCCGTGAGATCAGAGTCTTCGTGGTATAGGCTAGAACTGATGGCGGCATTCAAGAGAATCCGGAAGGTCTAACCTTGTCTGTGGTATTCTGAGTAGGATTCAATGATTGAATGACTGTGACGTGCTTCAAACTCTTGAGGGCGGGGCGTTAGTGACAGACTCAAAAGAATCACTGGATTCTATTCCGGCCTGATCGAGAACCGACAGATGGATAGCCGTGCCGTGACAGGGTGCATTGAACATTTCCACTGAGAGGATGGGAGGTAGCCACTGACAACGGTGAAACCTTGCATAAGCTTGCCATGGAAAGGAGGAAGAAGGATTGGATGAAGACAGTAGGAAAGCAGAGAGACGGAAGGGAAGGCATCTTCATACACTTATCTAAAATTCCTACCAATGAATTACATAAGTATCTCTATCTTTATCTTTATGTTTTATGCGTTTATCACCATACCCATTTGAGTTTGCCTGACTAAGATTTACAAGGTGACCATAGCTTGCTTCATACCAACAATCTCTGTGGGATCGACCCTTACTCGCGTAAGGTTTATTACTTGGACGACCCAGTACACTTGCTGGTTAGTTGTGCGAAGTTGTGTTTATGCCATGGTATTGAACACCAAGTTTTTGGATTCATTACCGGGGATTATTTGATTTATGAAAAGTATTGATCACAATTTTGTGCACCAGTCATTATATAGGTTAGGTGGGAAAGTTTAAGTTAATCAAAGATTCAAATCCTAAGTCCACTAGC
This sequence comes from Arachis hypogaea, assembly GCF_003086295.3. Lineage (NCBI taxonomy): Eukaryota > Viridiplantae > Streptophyta > Magnoliopsida > Fabales > Fabaceae > Arachis > Arachis hypogaea. The sequence goes on from NC_092037.1 coordinate 40,382,011, forward strand.
CATATATGACCCTACCTTGACCCTAGCCCCATTACAACCTAAAGAAAATACCTCACATGATACATGTATGCATGCATTGAATAATTGTTGATTGTTAGAAGAAAAACAAATCTTGGAAAGCATGATTAGGGGAGAATTGAGAGAATCAACCCTAGACACTTGAGCAAATAGAGTGTAAACACCTCCGGTGAGGGTTCAAAGGCTCTAATTCATGATTCCCGGCTCTCACGAGCATTCTTCATTCAAAGTTGTGTATATTGCACTTGATGCCTGAAAAAAATTGGTAAGTCCCTTATGTTGGCCACTATAGTACCCTATATGCTTGCACGTATCTTAGGAAGGTTGATTTGTCCCTAACCAAGTAGATAGTAACATTAGTCGTAGTTGCATTCATGTAGGTAGGTTGCACTTCATGAGTCTTATACCTTTATGATCCTTCGGTCTTTTGCATTTCTTTTGCATTTCTCTAAGCATGAGGGCATGCTAGAATCTAAGTGTGGGGAGGTTGATAAACCCCATTTTGAGGGTTCATCTTGTGTCGATTTCAGGGGTTTTATCAATGATTCCACACACCTTTCACATGAAAATACAAGACTTTGTGTTCCTTTCCTAATTTTGCCTCATGAATGAAAACATGCTTATTTTGCACTAAATTAGATACATTTCTAATCTTCTCTTGGTACCATTCGATGCCGTGACCTGTGTGTTAAGTGGTTTCAGGATATAGGGCAGGGATGAACCGGAAGAGAGAAGGAGAATGGGCGCAAAGGAAAAGAGCACGAGAAATTGAGTTTTGGGAACTTCAGCAAGGGCGCGTGCGCGCACTTGGCGCGCCCGTGTGGATTACGCCGCTAGAAGTCAAAGCCAGAAGCCAAGCCACGAGCCGGCATGTGTAGCGGCTGGGCCCTAATCTCCATGGGCGCGCACGCGTACGTTGCGCCTCCGCTCGCATTGCAAGATATCCCAGTGGTGCGCACGCGTGCTTTGCGCGTGCGCGCCGATGCTCGAATATGATTTTTTTAGAAGTCACGTGATCTGGGTGTGGAGACAGTTGGAGATCTCATCTTGGGGAAGTGCCTTGGCGGGAAGAGCTTAAGAAGACCAAGGGTTGAAGGCTTAAAGGACTTTTTGCTCATTTTTAGATGTTTCTAGATTTTTTGGTTATTGGTAGTTACACTCTTGGGGGTAGAGAGAGAGATTCCAAGCTTTCATTAGGGTTCATCTTCTTCCATTTCTGAATTCTCAATTACTCTTTGGTGAGATCTATTGCAATTCTCAATTTACTTTGTTCATGTTATAGATCTTCTTCTCTTATCTCAATTAGTGCTTGTAATTGCTCAAGTCTCATAGATCCTAGATTCAATTTTGTAGTTTTGGTTAATTTCTTGAGAAGTTTATTTCCATTATTGTTCTTGGTTAATTGTTGTTAGTTCCTTGTGTTGAAGCACTTTCAATTCTACTTTCTTCTCATTTTTACTATGCCTTTCATTCTTGCTCATCAATTGTTTGATAAAATGCCAACACTAGTTATGGAGTAAAAGTTCTTACTTGGCATAGGGTTTGGACCATTAGGAAGCGTTGAATAGTTTATGTCAATTGTTGATTTGGAATTAGAAATTGCTAATTAACTTGGAGTGCACTAAAGCTAGATTTCCCTAAGGTAAAACTAGGACTTGTGACTCAAGTTAGTTACTCTCATTTGACTTTCTCTTATACCTATGGGTTAACTAAATGAAGCAAGGCCTAATTGTTATCATCATTGAAGGAACTATAGGGATAGAATTCCTAATGCCAACCCTAGGCCAAGCTTTCTAAAGATTGATTGTTTGTCACCTATTTTGCTAAACCTTCAAAGAATCATAACAAGACTTCCTAATCAATAAGATGCATTCTCTAGCAATTCCAAGGGAGGACGACTCGGGAGACTAGTACTCTCAGTTATAGATTGTAGGATTGTTTGATGCGAAGTTTAAGTGTCGGTTAGACTATACTCACGATCGTATTCATCATTGAATTCTAAATCGACATGCTAAAATTTCGTTTATCAGGTCTCCTTCCTCAAATTCTAAGGGCTTTCGCCTCTGATCAGCGTAACTCTTTTGACGACTCTGCGCCGTAAGCATCCTATCTCGGATTTTCTTGACTTGTTCAGTAGTCTCAGCTATCATTTTTGGCCCCAACAAGCTTTTCTCTCCAGCTTCATACCAACATAACGGAGATTGACATTTCCTCCCATACAAGGCCTCATACGGAGCCATTCCAATGCTCGCATGATAACTATTATTGTATGCAAACTCCACTAATGGCATATACCGATCCCAACTCGCCGGTTGGTCCAAAACACAAGCTCTCAACATATCCTCTAGTGTTTGGATCGTCCTATCGAATTGACCATCTGTTTGAGGATGGTAAGCCGTGCTCAAGCTTAGTCGGGTTCCAAAAGCTTTCTGAAATGCACCCCAAAACCTTGAAGTGAAACGAGGATCTCTATCAGAGATTATAGTAGCAGGTACACCATGAAGTCTCACAATCTCCTTTATGTATAACTGTGCTAGCTCCTCAAGGGTGTAAGTCATACGAATGGGCAAAAAGTGAGCTGACTTCGTTAGTCGGTCCACAATCACCCAGATAGCATCAAAACCAGCCCTAGTCCTTGGCAATCCCGACACAAAGTCCATTGCAATACTTTCCCACTTTCATTGTGGAATCTCTAAGGGTTGTAACATCCCGGAAGGTCTTTGATGTTCAATTTTTACCTTTTGACAAGTTAGGCACTTTGAAACATATTCCGCCACATCATTCTTCATACCTGGCCACCAAAACATCGCCTTTAAATCATGGTACATCTTAGTACTTCCCGGGTGAATGGAGAATCCGCTTTTGTGTGCCTCCTTCAAGATATCTTGCCTCAAAGTGCCAACATCTGGCACAATGATCCTACCCTTGAATCTTCATAACCCATCTTTTTCTTCCACACTCTCCACTGTTTTCCTTGCTCAATAGCCGGTAACACCTTCCATAACGCTTCATCATTTTGATGAGCCTTTAGGAGTTCGGACTTAAAGTCACTTGAGATTTCTAATCGGCTCAAACACAAGGTTCTGGATACTTCTTGAGCACCAATTTGTAGACTCTCGAATCCCTTGAGCAACTTCTCCTCTTGAAGCATCATCCAAGCCGCATATAACGACTTCCGACTTAATGCATCCGCCACTACGTTCGCCTTTCCCGGATGGTAATGCAACTCAAAGTCGTAGTCCTTCAACAATTTCATCCACCTTCTCTGCCTCATATTAAGCTCTTTCTAGTCAAATAGGTACTTCAAGCTCTTATGATCAGAGAGAACTTGGAATTTAACCCTTGATACGTAAAAATTTTATTTCACGTACAACCGGCAAGTATACCGGGTCGTATCAAGTAATAAAACTCACAAAGAGTGAGGTCGATCCCACGGAGATTGGTAGATTAAGCAACTTTAGTTAAATGGTAGATTTAGTCAAGAAAACATAGTTTTGATTTCATGAGCATTTTGATTTTTGAACGTAATTGCAAGAATTTAAATGGCAAAAAAAATGTAAAGAACTAAAAGAGAGAAATAAAGTGAAAGTAAATAACGGATACTTAAATTGCAAGAAACTTAAATGACATCAAAAGTAAATTGCAAGGAATTAAAAGTTGCAGAAATTTAAAGAACATAAGAGTAAATAGCAAGGAATAAAGAAACAGAATGTTAATGACAAGAATAATAAATTGCAAGAATGTAGAAGGGAATTGGGCAATGGGTATTCAAACACTAAGAGCAAAAGAAATGAGAATTAATGGTAGAGAGGATCATTAGGGATCAGAGATGCAAGTTTTCATGAATTGATGTTAGTCAAATCCTTCTCAATCATGGGTATAGATCCATGGCAAGTGGGTGATTGAATCCCAATCTCTTGGTGATTCAATCTCTCTTAACACAACCAATTGCCACTCTCGTAATCTAATTGTTCATGAGAAGAGATGAGGCTCAAATCTAATCCAGCCACACAATTCCCATAATCTCAACCAAGGAGAGTTACATCTCACATACTAACCAAGGTGTATTGATTAAGGAAATCATGAAAGGATGAACTCTAAACTGAATTATGTGGCTCATTCCTCAAATTCACCACATAATTCATATAGATTAACCCCTCTCTCGATGGTGGTTGAATCTTTGAAGAACAAGAGTTTCCTCTTTAGATCAACCACTAGAATTGAGGAGGAAAAGATGAGTTCACCAACTCATTCCAACAAGCAGAGCTCTTCCCCCTAATGAAAGTGGGGTTTAGTGAGTCATTGCTCCAATTTCAACAACAATTACCATAAATCAAAATTAAACTAAATGCAAAGAAAGATGAAGAAGAATAAAGAACTGCTTAAAGCTTAAGAGATGAAAAAGAAAAGTTCCCAGAAGAACCAAAAATTAGCTCTCCGGGTATCCTCCCGGAAGTGCTAAAAGAGTTCTCAAAATAAAGTGCTAAGAGTCTAAAATTCTAAGTGTCAAAAGTCCCTTCAAAGTACAAACTCAATCCCTTTTTATACTAGTCCCAAAACTCTTTCAAAGATCTTGAATTGGGTTAGCAATATGGGCTTCTTCTTTGTTGAATTCTTGGCTCAATTGGAAGAAGTGTTGCTAGACTTGGAAAGGAAGAGTTCATTCATCATGCTTCTGGCCCATTGTCTTGGCGTTTTTGTCAATAACGCTGGCCTTAATGCACGTTGGCAACGTGCATCACAATTTCCTGGAAGTGAAGTTTGAGACTTGGGCGTTGCTAGCCCAAGTTGTTGCTAACAACTTGCTTTTCCTCTTCTTGGCTCTACTTTCATGCTAAATGTAGCCCAGAATTTGAGTGTCAACCTTCTGCTTCAATATGGACTATTATACATCATTGGAAAGCTCTTGATGTCTATTTTCCAATGCCACTGGAATCACCTCAATTGGACTTTCCTAGCTCAAGTTATGCTTCCTCAAAGAAGGTAAGGTTAAGCTGCCAAGTTGTTGCCAAAAACGCACCTTCACTCCCAAGTTGGCAACGTGCCCGTGCCTAACCTCCCAAGGCAGGGACTTAGGGCTGGCGTTGTTGCAAAACACGCCCCCTTGCTAGCACGTTGGCAACGTGCTCGTGCCCCCCTCCAGGGCTTATCTCTAGCCTTCTTGAATTCCAACTTCATGTTCTTGTTTTTAGGGCCTAAAGATGACTCTGGTTTGGCTTCAATTTTGTGCTCCACCATAGACTATTATATATGGTTGGAAAGCTCTGAATGTTAACTTTCCAACGCAACTGGAAGCACTCAATTTGGATCTCTGTAGCTCAAGATATCTTCCATTGAAGTGGACATGGTCAGGCTGCCTTGTTGGAGTTGTTGTGGATAACGCCCCTATATTCCAAGTTAGCAACGTGCATCACAATTCTTCACCATCCAAAGCTTCCTGGCGTTGTTGCCAAACACGCCAATGCTTTCTTGAGTTGGCAACGTGCTCGATGCTCTTTCCTAGCTCCAGACATTGCTTCCCACGTTGCCATTGAACACGCCCATAGAAACTGGCGTTGGCAACGTGCTCGAGCCTTCTTCAAGGCTCTAAACATTGCTTCCCACGTTGGCAACGTGGCTGGCAAGGCTTCCTGGCGTTGGCAACGTGGTTGGCACCAAGACTTGGCTGGCAGCACGTTCTGGCGTTGGCAACTTGGCTGGCAGCACGTTCTGGCGTTGGCAACTTGGCTGGCAGCACGTTCTGGCGTTGGCAACTTGGCTGGCAGCACGTTCTGGCGTTGGCAACTTGGCTGGCAGCACGTTCTGGCGTTGGCAACTTGGCTGGCACCCAAGACTTGGTGCCTAGCCAAGCAACCATTTCTGGCGTTGCCAAGGAACACGCCAATGATAGTGGCGTTGGCAACGTGCTTGAGGTTGTTTCCTATGGTGCCAAAGTTGCTTGGCGTTGCCTTGAATAACGCCTATGGTTCTTGGCGTTGGCAACGCCCTCGAGCTCCTCTTCAAGGCTTCATTCTTGTTGCTTGGCGTTGCCTTGAATAACGCCAGTGAAGTAGCACGTTGGCAACGTGCTCGAGCTTCCTGGCTGGGCAAAGTTCCTTGTTTGTGTGGCGTTGCCTAGGGACACGCCTATGGTTCCTGGCGTTGGCAACGCCCTCGAAGCTCCTTCATGGCCCAAGTTCCTTGCTTGTGTGCGTTGTCCATAATAACTCACTCCTTTCTCCAAGTTGGCAACGCCCAAGTGTGCTCTCCAGGGCTGCTTTGGCGTTGCCTTCAACAACGCCTCCTTTCTTCAAGTTGGCAACGCCAACTTTTGTTCTTCAAGGTTGCCTGGCGTTGTCCTCAACAACGCCCCCTTTCTTCAAGTTGGCAACGCCAACTTTTGTTCTTCAAGGTTGCCTGGCGTTGTCCTCAACAACGCACCCTATTCCCAAGTTGGCAACGCCAACTTTTCTTCTTCTTGCCCAGCTTGCATCATTCTTGCTTCCATGCTTCCTTGTTTCATCACCTATCATCAACAAAGGAAATAGCTTCAAAGTCTTACCAATTCATGCAATAAATTTCATGAGATTCATTCATACTCATTCATGTATGTATTCTTTAGATCATTTGCATGAATTTGGCTAGAATCAACATGTTCCTTGGTGTTCTCATGCATGAAGATAAAACTCATAAAAGGACTTGTTTATTTAGAGAAAATGAGTGAGATTAAGCTAAAACCAACTAAACTAACTAGCTAATATAACAAATATGCAATTGCATCACAACACCAAACTTAAAGTGTTGCTTGTCCTCAAGCAAAATATAGAAACTTTGTTATAAGAATCTAAGATGTAAAACTTGAATGTTCTTCCAGAGAGTAATTCTTTTCATTGGGCATGTCATCCTTACTTGTGTGGTCATTAATTTATTGTAATTGAACACAACTATTCAACTTTTTCAATTAAAATGCTTGCTTCAAAACTAAATTGGTTGACTTCACTAGACTTCTTCTATACCTTAGCACATGACCCTTGAACCATTCTTTCCTTGATGCTTCTCTTCTTTTTTTTTTATATTCCCCTTTTTTTTCATTTCAAATGAGCTCGAAATCTTGTCTTAAGGCGGCTCTTTAGCATAAGCTTTCAATCAACAATCCCAAACCAGTTGGTTCAAGTTGTTAAGTGTTGAGACACTCTTAAAGATTTACTAACTCAAGCCTCTCTCCTTAACACATTCAATCACAGGCATATAACATTGAAATTTTGTTTGGATAGTGGTGTCCAGCACCTCTTTGGGTTGCTAAATGTTCTGTTATAGAGCTACTCTTGATTATGGGTTTTCAATCGATAATCCCGAGTTAGTTAACTCAAGTTATCGGGTGATGAAGCACCCCTCGGATTTACTAGCCCAAGTATGTCTCTTAACATCAATCACCACAGACACATATCCAAATTTTGTCATTGATGCCTAGCCTTTCATTCTTTGTACTCTATTTTTTTTTATTGTCAAGGTTATTTGTGCTTTTACTGATAAAGTCTTTGTGATCCTTAACCGAACTAGTCTTGTATAAGCAAGCATTCTTTTGAATTTCTTGAACATTGATTCTTTCACAATAAATGTATATATACTAGCACCTTTCTTATGGGACAACATGATTCTTTTTAAGCTAGAATTCTCTCTGTTCTTGCTCAAACTACATCTTTTATTCCATTGACAAGTAAAAGTACTTAAGACAAGCAACCATTCCAAACCTGTGAGTGATGATGCATGGAATGGGCAACATAAAAGAAAATGCTTCAAAAAGAAAAAAATGCATCTTAGAAGGTATACCATATTTCAGACATACATCTTCTTTATTTAATAAAACATAAAGAAAAACAAAGGAACTTCACCACCTTTAGTCTTCATGTCCCTTTTCCCTTGCTTGATTCTCCTTGCTTTCCTTTCCCTTTTGGATCTTCTTTCTTTTTCTTTCTCAGCTCTCCTTGTTGTTTTGTTGTTGAGTCTCCCTTTGGATCTTCTTTCTTTTTCCTTCTTAGTTCTCCTTGTTGTTTTGTTGTTGCATCCCCCTCTTCTCTTTGCCACACTCCTGAGCTTATCATTGTCTCATTTAGCCTCTGTTGATTAAATCTCACCCTTGCAAGTTCCTGCTCTTCAAATATCTTGCGAGCTTCATTAAAGGTTTTAATTTGTGGGTTGAGTAATGGGGGTGTGGAACAGAGGTAACTGAGCTTTTCTTGGGTGCATATATCATAGTCAAGTCTGTCCTTATGCCTGGCTTCCCTGAACATTCTGCTTTCATTGAACTCTTTGTGAAATGTATTATGTCTAGCATCCAACCTATGGAGAAGTTCTCTTTGCTGAGCTTGCTCTTTCCTTAGTTGAGCTTGTTCTTGTATTACTTTCTCCATGGCTTTTTCATGTTCCACAGTTGAATTGTTGATGGCTTCCTGCATCTTGGCATATTGTTCTTGTTGTAATTCCATCATGTGTGCTTGGTATTCATTTTGTTAGTTCATCCATTGAACTTGAACCCCTCTTTGTTGGTCCATCAACTGCCAAAGGTCCCTTTGTTGCTGAGCTTGTTCCTCTTGGCTTCTTTGAATTTGTGAATATTGCCAGAGATTCCTTCCAAAGCGGCTTGGAGTTGATTCATGTTCAAGGTATGAGGTTCTTCCATTTCTTGAGGCTCCTCCTCTTGTCTTGCTTCTTTCCTTTTCTTCCTTCTTGCTAAAGGTTGCCTTTCCAATTGGGTTGTGGTGATGAATTCCAACCTTTCTCGAGTAAGAGGTTTTCCAACAGAGACCACATCAGTTTCTCCAAATTCTTCCAGAGGCACTCCAGCTTCTTCACATAGGCGCAGAATAGTACTAGGATATTGGTGGGCGAAATTGTGAACAATACTTTTTCACAACTCTCATAATCCCCGGTAATGGCTCCAAAAAACGTGGTAGCTCAATACCATGGCATTACACAACTTCGCACAACTAACCAGCAAGTGCACTGGGTCGTCCAAGTAATAAACCTTACGTGAGTAAGGGTCGATCCCACGGAGATTGTTAGTATTGAAGCAAGCTATGGTCATCTTGTAAATCTTAGTCAGGCAAACTCAAATGATAATGGTGATGAACGAAAATAACATAAAGATGAAGATAGAGATACTTATGTAATTCATTGGTAGGAACTTTAGATAAGCGCATGAAGATGCCTTCCCTTCCGTCTCTCTGCTTTCCTACTGCCTTCATCCAATCCTTCTTCCTCCTTTCCATGGCAAGCTCGTGTAGGGTTTCACTGTTGTCAGCAGCTACCTCCCATCCTCGCAGTGAAAGCTAATGCACACACTCTGTCACAGTGCTGCCAATCACCGGTGTGGTTCCCTCCCCTACCGGAATAGAATCCAGTGATTCTTTTGCGTCTGTCACTAACGCCCGGTAGGTTACAGGTTTGAAGCACGTCACAGTCATTCAGTCATTGAATCCTACTCAGAATACCACAGACAAGGTTAGACCTTCCGGATTCTCTTGAATGCTGCCATCAATTCTTGCCTATACCACGAAGATTCTGACTTCACGGAATGGCTGGCTCGTTTGTCAGGCGAGCACTCGGTTGTCAGGCGATCAACCATGCATCGTGCAATCAGGAATCCAAGAGATATTCACCAAGCCTCAAATGCTTGTAGAACAAGAGTGGTTGTCAGTCACTTTGTTCATGGGTGAGAATGGTGATGGGCGTCAATCATCACCTTCATCAAGTTGAAGAACAAGTGATATCTTGGATAAAGAACAAGCGGAATTGAATGGAAGAACAATAGTAATTGCATTAATACTCGAGGTACAGCAGAGCTCCACACCTTAATCTATGGTGTGTAGAAGCTCCACCGTTGAAAATACATAAGCATAAGGTCTAGGCATGGCCGAATGGCCAGCCTCCCAATGATCTAAGATCTAAAGTGATCAAAAGATATAAAGATCCAAAGATTTCTAATACAATAGTCAAAGGTCCTACTTATAGAAAACTAGTAACCTAAGGTGTACAGAAATGAGTAAATGACATAAAAATCCACTTCCGGGCCCACCTGGTGTGTGCTTGGGCTGAGCAGTGAAGCATTTTTCGTGCAGAGACTCTTCTTGGAGTTAAACGCCAGCTTTAGTGCCAGTTTGGGCGTTTAACTCCCATTTGGGTGCCAGTTCCAGCGTTTAACGCTGGGATTTCTTGAGGTGACTTTGAACGCCGGTTTGGGCCATCAAATCTTGGGCAAAGTATGGACTATCATATATTGCTGGAAAGCCCAGGATGTCTACTTTCCAACGCCGTTGAGAGCACGCCAATTGGGCTTCTATAGCTCCAGAAAATCCACTTCGAGTGCAGGGAGGTCAGAATCCAACAGCATCTGCAGTCCTTTTTGGTCTCTGAATCAGATTTCTGCTCAGGTCCCTCAATTTCAGCCAGAAAATACCTGAAATCACAGAAAAACACACAAACTCATAGTAAAGTCCAGAAAAGTGAATTTTAACTGAAAACTAATAAAAATATACTAAAAACTAACTATATCATAACAAAAAAATACTAAAAACAATGCCAAAAAGTATACAAATTATCCGCTCATCAGATATCCTAGCCAGCTGTCCTGTTTGACTTTTTGAGCTATGTCAATGATGTTCTTGGCTATAATGTCTCCAACATTGATTTCCCCTCCTTTCATTATACAATGGATCATTATTGCTCTATTCACCGTTACCTCAGAATTATTTGAAGTTGACATCAATGATCTCCTCACTATGTCATGCCATCCTTTTGCTTGAGGTATGAGATCACCTCTCCGAAGTTTGAGTGGTTGTCCATGTGAATCCAACACCCAATCCGTGCCTACTCTGCATAAGTCACTTACCACATCCATGTATCTTGGGTCATTTTCAACCCTTTCTTCATAGCTAGCTCGTTTGAACTGTTTTGCCTTGACCTTTAGCACCCTGTTGATGGTGTCCGGGCTAAAATCAACAGTCACACCTCTTACATAACTCATGTATGGTTCTTCATCATCATATTCTCTTATCACATTAGTGTAGAACTCATGGATGAGAAGCATGCTCACTTCTTGAGGTTGGTCACAGAGAAGCTCCCATCCCCTTTTTCTGATTATTTTTTGTATTTCAGGGTATTCATCTTTTCTTAGCTTGAATGGTAACTCTGGAACAACATCTTTGCTTGACATCCAGCTGAAGATACGCTCGTTGTGTTTGGATTTGAATCTTCTTTGATCAAATTCATCTTCTCTCCTATCCCTTGATGATGAGGCCATTGAAGTTCACTTGCAAGGGTTGAATCTTCCACACCAAACTTAGATGAATGCTTGTCCTCAAGCACAAGGAAAATGGTTGTGAATGGGGGAGATATATGACAACAACGTGACTTAGGCAAGCTAGAAAATGATGGTGAGGGGAGGTGGAGTGTTTCGGTTATGTGAGGGGATGTAATGCTTCATGAGTTTTGTTGGGTAAAGATTAGGCCTAAGGCAAGAATATAGAAAACATGGAATGAGTTGGGGGTGTAGTGTGACTTCGGGTGATGAAATGAGGTTATGGGGGTAGGAGAATGAGTGAGGAAGAGTGAGGTTTGATGAATATGGTTGAAGTGTTTAAAGTGAAATTTGGTGGGGATGCATGGTTCTAGTGACATTTAAGGCTCGGTCATGGCATGGGGAGCATGCTTCCTTGTGCCCAATGCATGTTGAGTTGTTTTTCCCCAGGCACAAAGTTCAAAACTCATGTGACTTCCCTTCCTTGTGTATCCGTGACCTCACTCACCAAGATTCCCCATCACTTCTTTCTTTCTTTCATTATATGCTTCCAAGATTCCCCATCACTTCTTTCTTTCTTTCCTGCAACAAAATTCCAAAAGCTTGAGATTCTTAAAGTGACATTAATAGCTAAAAACTTATGATGATATTCCTATGCAAAATTGACTAAACTAAAATTAAAATTTATGAATTGATTCCCTAATCTATTTTTTTCTAGCATTAGTAATGTAAGTAAAGACACCAAACTTAGTTTGTGACTAAGTGTTCTATGGAATTAATTCCAAAGATAGCCACATCAAACTTAGTATTTTACCTACATTATATGCTATTTCACGTTTTTTTTTTTGGAATAAAATAGATGACTATACTTTCATAGTCTAGCATTTTCGTGTATGTATGGACAGCAAACTTAGTTTGTGGCTAAGTGTTGTAGAACACACTTTTGCCATCACTTCAAGATTGGCCACACCAAACTTAGTGCCTTGCATACACCATGTACTAGTCTACTTAATCATTATTGATTACTAAAGTATGAAAATAAAAGACTCCCTGTGCATGGGTTGCCTCCCATGAAGCGCTTTGTTTATTGTCCTTAGCTCGACACTGCAACTTCTTTTCTCAGGTTAAGAGTTGCACACTCTCTTCCTTGCTCCAAGGGCCACCAAAATAGTGCTTCACCCTATGTCCATTAGCTGTGAAGGTTTGTTTTGAGGCTTCATCAAGTAATTCGACATAGCCATGAGGTGATACTTTGGTGATGGTGTATGGACCAGTCCATCTAGACCTCAGCTTCCCAGGGAAGATCTTCAATCTTGAGTTGAATAACAACACCTTTTGGCCCGGTTCGAATGTTCTTTGAGAGATCCTCTTATCATGCCATCTTTTTGCTCTCTCTTTGTATATTTTGGCATTTTCATATGCCTCCAATCTGAACTCCTCAAGTTCATTGAGTTGTAGCAACCTCTTCTCTCCTGCTGCTTGAGCATCTAAATTCAGAAGTTTAGTGGCCCAAAAGGCCTTATGTTCAAGCTCCACAGGGAGGTGGCATGCCTTTCCATACACCAGCTGAAATGGAGATTTTCCTATGGGTGTCTTGAAGGCTGTCCTATATGCCCAAAGTGCATCATCCAGCTTCCTGACCCAATCCTTTCTTGTTGTTCCCACAGTTTTCTCCAAGATCCTTTTTAGCTCTCTGTTGGCAAGTTCAGCTTGCCCATTGGTTTGTGGGTGATATGGTGTGGCCACTTTGTGAGTAACACCATATTTGTGGAGTAAAGAATTTAGTTGCTTGTTGCAAAAGTGGCTTCCCCCATCACTTATAAGTCCTTTGGGCACTCCAAATCTAGTGAAGATGTTCTTCTTGAGGAATTGCAAGACCACGTTGGTATCACATGTGGTGGTGGCTATTGCTTCTACCCATTTGGAGACATACTCTACTGCTACCAAGATGTATTTGAATGTGTAAGATGGAGGAAAAGGTCCCATGAAATCTATTCCCCATAGATCAAAGAGTTCCACTTCCAAAATGAACTTCTGAGGCATCTCATTTTTCTTTGACAAACCCCCTGTTCTTTGACATTCATTGCAATGGCTCACGAACTCTCTAGCATCCTTGAAGATTGAGGGCCAATAGAAACCACTTTGAAGGACCTTTGCAGCCGTTCTTTCAGCTCCAAAATGACCACCATAACTAGAGTTGTGACAATGCCATAGTATGTTCTTCATCTCATCCTCTGACACACATCTTCTTATCATTCCATCTGGGCATCTTTTGAACAAGAATGGTTCATCCCAGAAGAAGAACCTAGCCTCATGCAACAGCTTCTTAACTTGTTGTTTTGTGTACTCTTGTGGAATGATTCTTCCTGCCTTGTAGTTGGCCATGTCTGCAAACCAAGGGACATGTTGAATGTGCAAGAGGTGTTCATCTGGAAATTCTTCATTTATTGGTGGAAGGTTGTCTTGGCATGCATCTTGTGGTACCCTTGATAAGTGATCAGCAACTTGATTTTTATTGCCCTTTCTATCTTTGATCTCAATGTCAAACTCTTGTAGGAGTAGCACCCATCTGATTAGCCTTGGTTTGGCATCCTGTTTTGACATAAGATACTTAATAGCAGCATGGTCAGTATACACTAACACTTTGGATCCAATCAAATATTGTCAAAACTTATCAAAAGCATATACCACAGCTAGTAGCTCTTTCTCTGTTGTGGTGTAGTTTCTTTGAGCTTCATTCAATACCTTGCTTGCATAGTAGATAACATGAAGCTTCTTTTCCTTCCTCTGCCCCAACACAGCACCGATCGCAAGGTTGCTTGCATCACACATGAGTTCAAAAGGTAGTCCCCAAGTTGGGGGTGTGATGATTGGTGCTGTGGTGAGCTTAGCCTTTAGAGTTTCAAAAGCATGTTTGCATTCATCATCAAAGATAAAAGGATTGTCTACCACCAGCAAATTGCTTAGTGGCTTTGCTATTTTGGAAAAATCTTTGATGAATCTCCTATAGAATCCAGCATGCCCCAAAAAACTTCTAACGGCTTTCACACTAGTTGGCAAAGGAAGTTTTTCTATAATTTCCACTTTTGCCTTATCAACCTCTATACCCTTTCTTGAAATTTTATGACCAAGAACAATGCCTTCGGGTACCATGAAATGGCACTTCTCCCAATTCAAAACTAAATTGGTTTCTTGGCACCTTTTCAAGACTAGGGTAAGATGATGCAAGCAAGTATTGAAAGAGTCACCAAAAACAGAGAAATCATCCATAAAGACTTCAATAAATTTTTCTACCATGTCTGAGAAGATTGATAGCATGCACCTTTGAAAGGTAGCTGGGGCATTACACAGTCCAAATGGCATTCTCCTGTATGCAAAGACTCCAAAGGGACAAGTAAAGGAAGTCTTCTCTTGATCCATGGGGTCAACCACAATCTGGTTATACCCAGAATATCCATCAAGAAAACAGTAATAAGCATGGCCAGCCAATCTTTCAAGCATCTGGTCAATGAAAGGTAGAGGGAAGTGATCCTTTCGTGTGGCATCATTCAGCCTCCTATAGTCTATGCACATCCTCCACCCTGTCACTGTTCGTGTTGGAATAAGCTCATTCTTCTCATTAACAATGACAGTCATCCCCCCTTTCTTAGGCACTACTTGCACTGGACTAACCCATGGGCTGTCAGATATAGGGTAGATGATCCCAGCCTTACACAACTTCAGGACTTCCTTTTGAACAACCTCCTTCATTGTGGGATTCAATCTTCTTTGAGGTTGTACCACTGGTTTGGAATTCTCCTCTAAAAGTATCTTGTGCATGCATACAGCAGGGCTTATGCCTTTCAAGTCATCAATGGTCCATCCCAACGCCTCTTTGTGAGCTTTCAAAACCACAAGGAGCTTTTCTTCTTCCTCTGCATTCAATGTGGAATTGATGATCACTGGGAAGCTGTCCTTCTCACCAAGGAATGCATATTTAAGATGAGGGGGTAGTGGTTTCAACTCTTGTTGTGGTGCCTCTTCTTTCGTAGCTTCACTTGGTTCCTTTGATGCTTCCAATTTGTTCCCTTCTTGGTCCTTGATGTTATGGACTTCCTCTTGTTTCATTTGATGGTTTATATCAAGCACTTCTTCAACCAAAGAATCTACTACATCAATCCTCATGCAATTTTCTTTCTCAACAGGGTGTTGCATTGCTTTGAAGACATTTATGGTCATTTGCTCATCATGCACTCTGAAAATCATCTCTCCCTTTTCCACATCAATGATTGTTCTAGCTGTAGCCAGAAAGGGTCTACCAAGAATGACTGAATTGTTTCCCTCTTCATCCATGTCTAGGACCACAAAATCAGCTGGAAATATGAAGTTTCCCACTTTCACCAAGAGGTTCTCAACTACTCCATTTGGTATTTTGATGGATCTGTCAGCAAGTTGGAGTGACATCCTTGTGGGTTTAAGCTCTTCAATCATCATTTTCTTCATCATGGTAAGGGGCATTAGGTTAATGCTTGCTCCCAGGTCACAAAGTGACTTGTCAACGGCCATGCTCCCAATCGTGCAGGGTATGAGGAAGCTGCCAGGGTCTTTGAGTTTTGGAGGTAACCCTTTTTGAATGATGGCACTACACTCTTGATTGAGAATCACCGTTTCTTTTTCTTGCCAACTTCTCTTCTTGGTGATCAATTCCTTGAGAAACTTTGCATATAATGGCATCTGTTCCAGAGCTTCTGCCAATGGGATGTTGATTTCAAGTTTCTTGAAGATTTCTAAGAACCTTGGGAATTGTTGGTCCTTTGCTCCTTTGTGTATCCTGGTTGGGTACGGAAGCTTGGGTACATAGGCTTTTACTCCTTCATTTTTGTTTTCTTGTTGCGGATTCACACTCCCATTGCTATCATGGTTGCTTCTTTGTCCGGGTGGGTTGCCTTGTGGTTTGACAACTTCTTTGCCTTTGTTAGATGTTGAACCCTTTTCTTCATCTTTCCTTTCCACATGTACTTCCACTGTGTCTTGCTCTTTGGGTTTTATTGCTTCTTTATTTGAACTTTCACCAACTACCTTGCCACTCCTTAACTGCAGAGCCTTACATTCTTCTCTTGGGTTGGGTATTGTGTCACTTGGGAGAACATTGGTTGGTCTCTCGGCTTGTTTGGCCAATTGTCCCACTTGTCTCTCAATATTCTTCATGATGACCTCATGTTCCTTGTGTCCCTTAGCTAAGGCTTGAGTGGTTTGAGCAAGTGCTTGCAAGGTTGCTTCAAGACTTGAGATTCTAGTTTCATGATGGTCAATTGGGTGTATGATGGGGGTTGATTGTTGTTGGAAGTTGTTGGGTGGATTAGTGTGGTAATTTTGTGAGTTGGATGATGGTGCAGAGAAGTTATTTTGGTGAGTTTGTGAATTATGATGGGGTGGTTGATATGTGTTTTGTGTTTTTCTATATTGGTTAGTGTTGTTGGCATGGTGATTTTGGTTATTTGTGTTACGGGTTTGATTGTGGTTGCTATTCTTTTGCCAATGGTTTTCACCCCACTTTAGATTGGGATGATTTTTCCAAGATGGGTTGTATGTATCACCATGAAATTCATCCTGAGAATTTGAAGTATTCTGCATGTACTGGACTTGTTTTTGTGGTTGTTCAACATTGGTCCCTTCACCTTGGTTCCATTCAAGCAATGGTTGATTTGTTGTGTTCACTGCTGCAAGTTGAAAACCATCCATTCTCTTTGTTATCATCTCCATTTGTTGTTGGATTTGTTGGTGCATTAACTTATTTTGTGCCAAGATAGCATCAACACCTTCAAGCTCCATTACACCTTTCTTTGGGGTCGGATTGTGCTGCCTCTCTGATGAGTAATAATATTGATTGTTTGCCACAATCTCAATGAGGTCTTGAGCCTCCTCGGCAGTTTTCATCATGTTGAGTGATCCTCCTGATGAGTAATCTAGTCCCTTCCTTGCTTCTAAGCTTAAGCCTTCATAGAAGTTTTGGAGCTTAACCCAATCACTAAACATGTCAGGGGGACATCTTCTCATTAGTGCCTTATATCTTTCCCAGGCTTCATACAATGACTCCCCTTCCATTTGCCTGAAAGTTTGAACCTCTGTCTTCAACTTGATGATTCTTTGAGGTGGGTAGAACTTTGCTAGAAATCTGCCCATCACATCATTCCAATTGTTGAGGCTTTCCTTGGGGAATGACTCTAGCCATTGAGTGGCCTTGTCCCTCAAAGAGAATGGAAATAGTAGCAGCTTGTAGACATCTGGATGCACTCCATTTGTCTTCACTGTATTGCATATCCTCAGAAAAACAGATAGATGTTGATTTGGGTCTTCAAGAGGTCCCCCTCCATAAGAGCAATTGTTCTGTACCAAAGTGATGAGCTGAGGTTTCAACTCAAAGTTATGGGCATGAACATTTGGTGTAGCAATACTACTCCCACAATGTCTTGGATCAGGGATAGTATATGAGGATAACACCCTTCTAGCTTGTCCATCATTGTTGTTGTTGACCCCTCCAGGAGGATTTTGCATCTCATCCTCCATGACTTGATCTTCTTCCTCTGACTCCTCTTCACCAACTATTAGCTTTCCTCTTTCTGCTCTTCTTATCCTTCGGAGGGTTCTCTCGTCCTCAATATTACGTCTACTAGCTCCTGACATACACAAACAAAACCAAAATCACAAGTGAGACACTCTAGAACTAGAGTGAAATTGGGGTTAGTGAAACAAAGTATCAAACAGTTAGTGGGCTTAACAAAAACACTAAAAAAAATGCTTAATCTAAACCACCTTTCACTTAATCATTGTCAATCTTTCCAATCCCCGGCAACGGCGCCAAAAACTTGATACGTAAAAATTTTATTTCACGTACAACTGGCAAGTATACCGGGTCGTATCAAGTAATAAAACTCACAAAGAGTGAGGTCGATCCCACGGAGATTGGTAGATTAAGCAACTTTAGTTAAATGGTAGATTTAGTCAAGCAAACATAGTTTTGATTTCATGAGCATTTTGATTTTTGAACGTAATTGCAAGAATTTAAATGGCAAAAAAAATGTAAAGAACTAAAAGAGAGAAATAAAGTGAAAGTAAATAACGGATACTTAAATTGCAAGAAACTTAAATGACATCAAAAGTAAATTGCAAGGAATTAAAAGTTGCAGAAATTTAAAGAACATAAGAGTAAATAGCAAGGAATAAAGAAACAGAATGTTAATGACAAGAATAATAAATTGCAAGAATGTAGAAGGAAATTGGGCAATGGGTATTCAAACACTAAGAGCAAAAGAAATGAGAATTAATGGTAGAGAGGATCATTAGGGATCAGAGATGCAAGTTTTCATGAATTGATGTTAGTCAAATCCTTCTCAATCATGGGTATAGATCCATGGCAAGTGGGTGATTGAATCCCAATCTCTTGGTGATTCAATCTCTCTTAACACAACCAATTGCCACTCTCGTGATCTAATTGTTCATGAGAAGAGATGAGGCTCAAATCTAATCCAGCCACACAATTCCCATAATCTCAACCAAGGAGAGTTACATCTCACATACTAACCAAGGTGTATTGATTAAGGAAATCATGAAAGGATGAACTCTAAACTGAATTATGTGGCTCATTCCTCAAATTCACCACATAATTCATACAGATTAACCCCTCTCTCGATGGTGGTTGAATCTTTGAAGAACAAGAGTTCCCTCTTTAGATCAACCACTAGAATTGAGGAGGAAAAGATGAGTTCACCAACTCATTCCAACAAGCAGAGCTCTTCCCCCTAATGAAAGTGGGGTTTAGTGAGTCATTGCTCCAATTTCAACAACAATTACCATAAATCAAAATTAAACTAAATGCAAAGAAAGATGAAGAAGAATAAAGAACTGCTTAAAGCTTAAGAGATGAAAAAGAAAAGTTCCCAGAAGAACCAAAAATTAGCTCTCCGGGTATCCTCCCGGAAGTGCTAAAAGAGTTCTCAAAATAAAGTGCTAAGAGTCTAAAATTCTAAGTGTCAAAAGTCCCTTCAAAGTACAAACTCAATCCCTTTTTATACTAGTCCCAAAACTCTTTCAAAGATCTTGAATTGGGTTAGCAATATGGGCTTCTTCTTTGTTGAATTCTTGGCTCAATTGGAAGAAGTGTTGCTAGACTTGGAAAGGAAGAGTTCATTCATCATGCTTCTGGCCCATTGTCTTGGCGTTTTTGTCAATAACGCTGGCCTTAATGCACGTTGGCAACGTGCATCACAATTTCCTGGAAGTGAAGTTTGAGACTTGGGCGTTGCTAGCCCAAGTTGTTGCTAACAACTTGCTTTTCCTCTTCTTGGCTCTACTTTCATGCTAAATGTAGCCCAGAATTTGAGTGTCAACCTTCTGCTTCAATATGGACTATTATACATCATTGGAAAGCTCTTGATGTCTATTTTCCAATGCCACTGGAATCACCTCAATTGGACTTTCCTAGCTCAAGTTATGCTTCCTCAAAGAAGGTAAGGTTAAGCTGCCAAGTTGTTGCCAAAAACGCACCTTCACTCCCAAGTTGGCAACGTGCCCGTGCCTAACCTCCCAAGGCAGGGACTTAGGGCTGGCGTTGTTGCAAAACACGCCCCCTTGCTAGCACGTTGGCAACGTGCTCGTGCCCCCCTCCAGGGCTTATCTCTAGCCTTCTTGAATTCCAACTTCATGTTCTTGTTTTTAGGGCCTAAAGATGACTCTGGTTTGGCTTCAATTTTGTGCTCCACCATAGACTATTATATATGGTTGGAAAGCGCTGAATGTTAACTTTCCAACGCAACTGGAAGCACTCAATTTGGATCTCTGTAGCTCAAGATATCTTCCATTGAAGTGGACATGGTCAGGCTGCCTTGTTGGAGTTGTTGTGGATAACGCCCCTATATTCCAAGTTAGCAACGTGCATCACAATTCTTCACCATCCAAAGCTTCCTGGCGTTGTTGCCAAACACGCCAATGCTTTCTTGAGTTGGCAACGTGCTCGATGCTCTTTCCTAGCTCCAGACATTGCTTCCCACGTTGCCATTGAACACGCCCATAGAAACTGGCGTTGGCAACGTGCTCGAGCCTTCTTCAAGGCTCTAAACATTGCTTCCCACGTTGGCAACGTGGCTGGCAAGGCTTCCTGGCGTTGGCAACGTGGTTGGCACCAAGACTTGGCTGGCAGCACGTTCTGGCGTTGGCAACTTGGCTGGCAGCACGTTCTGGCGTTGGCAACTTGGCTGGCAGCACGTTCTGGCGTTGGCAACTTGGCTGGCAGCACGTTCTGGCGTTGGCAACTTGGCTGGCAGCACGTTCTGGCGTTGGCAACTTGGCTGGCAGCACGTTCTGGCGTTGGCAACTTGGCTGGCAGCACGTTCTGGCGTTGGCAACTTGGCTGGCACCCAAGACTTGGTGCCTAGCCAAGCAACCATTTCTGGCGTTGCCAAGGAACACGCCAATGATAGTGGCGTTGGCAACGTGCTTGAGGTTGTTTCCTATGGTGCCAAAGTTGCTTGGCGTTGCCTTGAATAACGCCTATGGTTCTTGGCGTTGGCAACGCCCTCGAGCTCCTCTTCAAGGCTTCATTCTTGTTGCTTGGCGTTGCCTTGAATAACGCCAGTGAAGTAGCACGTTGGCAACGTGCTCGAGCTTCCTGGCTGGGCAAAGTTCCTTGTTTGTGTGGCGTTGCCTAGGGACACGCCTATGGTTCCTGGCGTTGGCAACGCCCTCGAAGCTCCTTCATGGCCCAAGTTCCTTGCTTGTGTGCGTTGTCCATAATAACTCACTCCTTTCTCCAAGTTGGCAACGCCCAAGTGTGCTCTCCAGGGCTGCTTTGGCGTTGCCTTCAACAACGCCTCCTTTCTTCAAGTTGGCAACGCCAACTTTTGTTCTTCAAGGTTGCCTGGCGTTGTCCTCAACAACGCCCCCTTTCTTCAAGTTGGCAACGCCAACTTTTGTTCTTCAAGGTTGCCTGGCGTTGTCCTCAACAACGCACCCTATTCCCAAGTTGGCAACGCCAACTTTTCTTCTTCTTGCCCAGCTTGCATCATTCTTGCTTCCATGCTTCCTTGTTTCATCACCTATCATCAACAAAGGAAATAGCTTCAAAGTCTTACCAATTCATGCAATAAATTTCATGAGATTCATTCATACTCATTCATGTATGTATTCTTTAGATCATTTGCATGAATTTGGCTAGAATCAACATGTTCCTTGGTGTTCTCATGCATGAAGATAAAACTCATAAAAGGACTTGTTTATTTAGAGAAAATGAGTGAGATTAAGCTAAAACCAACTAAACTAACTAGCTAATATAACAAATATGCAATTGCATCAACCCTATAGAGATAATGCCTCCACACCTTCAAGGCAAACACAACCGCAGCGAGTTCCAAATCGTGCATAGGGTAACTAACTTCATGAGGTCTCAACTGTCGTGAGGCATACGCCACCACATTATGATGCTGCATCAGCACGCACCCTAGACCCTTCAATGAGGCATCACAATACACCTCAAATGGCTCATTCGGCTCGGGTAACACTAACACAGGTGCAGTGGTCAACTTTTTCTTCAATGTCTGAAAGCTCTCCTCGCACTCAGGAGTCCAAACAAACGGAGTGTCTTTGCGGGTTAACTTTGTCATTGGCAAAGCTATCTGTGAAAAGCCCTTGATAAACCTTCGGTAATAGCCAGCTAAACCCAGAAAACTCCTTATCTCCGTTACGGTGGTTGGTTGCTTCCAATCCATCATAGCCTCCACCTTAGTTGGATCTACGGCTATTCCCTTCTTACTCACCACATGGCCCAAAAACTTCACCTCACTCTTCCAAAACTCACACTTAGACAGTTTTGCATAGAGTTTCTTCTCCTTTAGAATCTGCAACACGGTCCTCAAGTGTTCCGCATGCTCTTCTTCAGTCTTGGAATAAATCAGTATATCATCAATGAAGACAACAACGAATTTATCCAGAAACGGACGGAAAACTCTATTCATGTAATCCATGAATACCGCAGGAGCGTTCGTCAACCCAAAAGACATTACAGTGTACTCGTAATGACCATAACGAGTCCTGAAAGCGGTCTTAGGGATATCTTCACCCCTCACCCTTATCTGGTGATAACCGGATCGCAAATCGATCTTGGAGAAAACTCCAGCTCCTTGTAAGTGATCCATGAGATCATCAATTCTCGGCAATGGGTACTTATTCTTTATTGTAACCTTGTTCAGCTACCTGTAATCCACACAGAGCTGCATACTCCCATCCTTCTTCTTCACCAATAACACTGGGAGCACCCCATGGAGAGACACTTGGTCATATAAAATTCTTTCCCAACAAATTCTCTAACTGAGACTTTAGCTCGTTCATCTCTAACGGTGACATCCTATAAGGAGCACTTGAGATTGGTCCCGCCCTGGGTACCAATTCAATAGCAAACTCAACCTCTCGGTTAGGTGGAAACTCATCAATATCATCAGGAAACACTTCCGGAAACTCACACACAACCAGAATCTGCTCCAACCTTTGATCATCACCCAAAACACCCGCGGTTAACAACATGATACCCTGGCATTCGATTCCAGAACAGTTCACCATCATCGAATTCAAGTAATAATTATTCACCACGACCGGCCCTTCTGTATCTTCCGGCATAAAGTACACCGACTTTGTAGAACAATCAAGCAGGACATGGTTCTCAGATAACCAGTCCAATCCCAAGATAAGATCAAGACCGATCATCGGCAAGCAGACTAAATTATGAACAAAATCACGCTGCTTGAACCTAAAGGAAACTTCCGGGCATCCTATCCTAGTTACTGTGGCTTCATGGGTAGCATTGTACACTCTTAGATCATAACCTAAGGTTACGATCTTCAATCCTAACTCATGGGCTTTCTCAAATGCAATAAATGAATGCGATGCTCCCGAATCAAATAAAGCATTTAAAGTTTGACCAGCCATTTCACAGTTACCTCTAATGAGTGTCTCGGATCCCTCAACACCTAAAGCTGAAGTGGTGAACACCCGACCAGTCTGTTGTGCTTTCCCAGCACCTTGTTTCTGCTTCTCAGGACAATTTGCGGCTTTATGCCCCGCCTTTCCACAACTGTAGCACAAACCCCATCCGGCCTTGCATGGTGCTCCCGGATGGTGACTCCCACACCTAGTGCAAGCTTGATCATTCTGAGGCTGCTTCCCAAACTTCTTCCCTTGGGAGTTGTTGTTGTTGGCCCTCCTGAAAGAGCCTTCCCTCTTGAAAGATGGACCTCTAGGTGCAAAGCTCTTCCCCCGGTTCTGTAGGAATGATCCTTTGTGACTCCCTTTCTCAGCGGTTGCCCTTTTCACACACTCTTCAGCAACCCTACACTTGTTCACTAATTCGGAGAAAGTCCTAATCTCCATTGGTCCTACTGAACTGAAGATATCACTTCGGAGTCCTCCTTCATACTTAACACACTTCCATTCCTCATATTCGACCGGAGTCCCTTGGCACATACGAGAGAACCTGAACAGCTCCTCAAATTTGTCAGTATACTCTGATATGGACATGGTACCCTGCTTCAGCTGTAGTAACTCAAGTTTCTTAGCTGTCCTAGCAGAAGTCGGAAAGTACTTCTTATAGAACTTCTCTTGAAAGACATTCCAAGTGATATAGTCATCACCCCGCTGCAGAAGACGTCGGATACCTTGCCACCAATGCGACGCTTCACCTGTGAGCATATAGGTAGCAAACTCGACACGCTGCCCTTCAAGTACCACTTGTGCTTGCAATGCTCGCTCTATAGCCTGAGACCATGTATCAGCCTCAGTCAGGCTAGTAGTTCCCTTGAACTTAGGCGGATTAACCTTCAAAAAGTTTGTCAGTGTCATCGGGCCCTGAACTCCACCTCCATCATTACCATGGTTGTTCATCTGTTGACCAAGAGTCTCAGCAGTGGCTTGCATAGCAGTAGCCATGTTCTCCAACGCAGTCATAAAGTTCACCGGGTCATTAGGGTTATTCTCCGGCGCACGAGCATTCGTACGACCTCTCACACTACCTCTACAGCGTCCACGAGGCGCCATCTGGTTCCTATACACACCAAATAATCGATATTAAGTTGATCAGTCTCAATATCGGAAGTCTAGTGCTTCAAAGTCCCAAATGCATGCTCATGAACGTTTATGCCAATTATATCAAGCAGATATACTAATAGCACATAACACGCACACAGAGAATGCACAGAAGCATAGTCAGTCCATCCCTCAGGCTCTACTGGAACGAACTGCTCTGATACCATAATGTAACATCCTACCATACAGAGTCTTATGCTTAAGTCATAATTCAGAGATGGCAAGGTATTACGACCTCTAAAATAAAAATTTAGTACGTATAGTAGTATGAATGATTGATTATAACTAGGAGCCTTTGTAAAAAAAAGGGGTAAACAAAAATTGCAACTCAAAAGCGCAACACTCCGATCGATAACGTAACGAATAAGGATAACCAACGCGAGATTATATATATCTACAAAGGAGTATCAAAAATAGGAATATCAAGACTCAAGATCCGGCTGCGAAGATAACCGGTCCGAGCATAGCGATATATACATATGATAAAAATAAGGAAAACCCCAAAGGAAACCCAAAGGGACACAAATACATAAAACCTAATCTCCAAAATCTCCCATAAGAGGAGTCATCACAGTTTGTATTATTTAATGGAGATAAAAGTATCTAAGCAAAATATATAAACCAAAACATAGTCCTGAGAACAAAGGATCTTCGCAAATCTAGAAGTCTCCAGCATGCATCAGCGGGACACCTCACGTCCTGCATCTGAAAACCACAAAATCCGCATGGGTGAGAACCAGAGGTCCCCAGCATGGTAACAACTTCCACATATATAATACATAATAATAGAGGAAAGCCAAAGGCAATCCTAGAACTTCCTCAAGATAATTTCAAAACTTATAAACAAGCTAAACCATATGTGGCGACTGACTAAAGATTCTTCAGTCTATCTAACACTTCTCTTTCCAATTCCTTCATACCTCCCAACCACCAGCAGGAGTATAATGTAGCAAACACAGTTATAGCAAACAAGAAGTATACAAATAGGAGCAAATAAGGCATTTAGACAATTAGCAAGTAATATGCAGTCAAATAGGCAATCTCAAATAATTCATATAGTATGCATATGATGAATGCCTGTCCCTAGTGGCTGATGATATCATCTGTCGGTTATAGAGCCAACCTGACAAGTCCTGGCAGTTAACCATTGGACTGTCCCTCTGTCGTGTCTCCCCAACTTAAGTCATACTCAAAGTAAACTTGATCATAATCATGATCTATATCCATCACCCTCACTGGTGAATATTTATCCATCACCATCACTGGTGAATATTTATCCATCACCATCACTGGTGAATATTTTTGGGGGTGAGCTCGTCCGGGAATTTCACAGTGCCCGGCCACCCTGACGACATAGGGTCAAAAGAGCTTCAAGTCTCGACCTGGAGCACGTGGTGGCTAGCCACTGCTTTCTCCCAGGGAAACTCTCATCTCCGATAATGGAAGTGCAACTTTCACAATTCATTCAACAGCATATATATGCGTTTATACATAGCCATAATCATGGCCCCGCCGTAACACGACAATAATCTAGCCATCCGGCTCACGGTTAAATCCATAACCAGCCACCCGGCTCACGGTTAAATCCATAACCAGCCGTTTCATTATCAATCACAGCCTTTCGGCCCATGGCATAACAAGCACTTCC